>NW_027103377.1:0-210062 GCF_902728285.1 Clytia hemisphaerica
GATATTTTGCTGGCGACAATGTCATGTTGAATAGTAAAAAACCCCAGCATCATAACATTAACACATAAAATCATAATCAGTAAACGGGTGTGTTAGATATTTTGTTATTATTGTTTTGATGCTGGAGCTTTTAATTATTCAACATTACATGACATTATGCAGAAGGTCTATAGTACTTTCTAGCTTGGCACACAGATACTTGTAATGTAAGAAAAATTAAGCTGTGTGAAATTGAAGCACTTTCAGGTGTTATCCTGTTGTAGCTGACCTTTGCACCTTTGAATAGACTTTTGCATTTGCACACATGATGTTTTTGGAATGTTTTCAGCGCTTATCTTTGGGATCAAAATGGTATTATTATTATTGTAATTATATACCGTGAGATTGGGTAACTTGCATCAGTGGAGGCTAACATGCATAGCCCTCAAATGAAAGACCTGGCTGGTCATTAAAATACAAAATTAAATCAAAACAAAAATGGCAGAGTAGAGCTGCGAGCGGAGCTGCGTAGTTGTATTTTAATGACCAGCCAGGTCTATCATTTGAGGGCTATGCATGTTAGCCTCCACTGATGCAAGTTACCCAATCTCACGGTACTATCGTTTTGTTTTAAATTCCCATTTCTGCACTAAGACAGTTAGTAACACTAGGAAATTTTAAGCTTTCAGAAAAAACAACATCAGTCATCTACAGGATGTTTTTGCAACAACAATGATGAGTTATCTGAATCAAGTTCAAGTTCCCAAGACAATTAATTAAAACTTAAAATGAAACAAAATGAACAATTACTAAACGTGCAGCAGCCAGAATCAACCAACCAACCAAACTTTGTCATTTAATTCCAAAGACAGTGCTTCGATTTGTTTAGGCCTTGAATTTGCGCCCAAGAAAAAATAATTATACACATGTAAATGGGCCAGTGTTTGAGGCTTGGCAAAATTTCCAGGAAATAGCTTATCTGGCAGTGCGCATATCTAGGTGGGTGTCTTTTCCGTTGTAGATCTTTTTCTTAAGAATTTTTTTTCAAATTAGTTTTCAAGGTTGGCTCGGTTCAAATCTATGGCTCAAAATTTAAGTGATTTCTCAAAATTTGTGAAAATGTTAATTTCATTAAAAAGTGTCAGTTTATTTTTTCATGAATGTCTTTAGAAGCTTTGTAGCGCATTATTTTGGTTGCAAGTCAAGTAAATGATATAGGATAGCACTTTTGCAGTATTAATCTTTGATACCGTGAAGTCAGGTAACTTGCATCAGTGGAGGGAAACTTGCATAGCCATCAAATGACTGACCAATCAAAGCAGCAAAATTTCAAAACAAAAGAACTACACAGCTTTGCTCGCAGCTCTACTCTACCATTTTTGTTTTGATTTAACTTTGTATTTTAATGACCAGCCAGGTCATTCTTTGAGGGCTATTCATGTTAGCCTCCACTGATGCAAGTACCCGACTTCACGGTACGCATTTCCACCGAGCGCTAGTGTGACTAACTGTAAAAGATTCTTGTCACTTTTCCATTCCAAAATCTTTCCGCTATTTTTCCCAGGATGACAGGCAGCATTTGAAATGGTTTCTTTCTAAATGTACAGAACATTTTGTGATTATTCATGTGAATAACGAAACTGCCTAACTTTCCAAAGCTTATTTTTCCAAAAACCTGAAGTCCTGGTCTTTACCACTAGAAAAGTGGCAAAGGAATCTTGTTGTGGAAATGTTTCTGAACTGACTACCCGATTCCCCTCACATGGTATGGGTTAACCACCAGACGAAGGTTCATTCACTTTCCATTTGAACCGCTGCGAATGGGAATTGAACCTCAGTTGCCTGTGCAGCAACCAAGGTCAATAACCACTATAATAACCACAGCGCTTATAAATGATGGGAATCTTATGCAAAACGAACGATAGGTCTTTTTCGACTTCGTTTAACTGATGCAACAATCTCTGTCAGATTAAAAGGTCTATAGATCACCTTTGGTAAGAGTGACTTTGGTAAGAGTGACTATGGTCACTAGCAAAAGTTTATATAATCAAGGGCGCAAAGGTCACATTTGTGTCAGTATGTATGCTGCAAAATAGCTCCAAATATCTTTGTATATATAACAAATTTACCTCACCTGCAAAACACACAATATAAAAAAAATTAAAATCATTGAAACTAAAAGACATTAAGGCACTCTATCATGAAGCATTGTCAATATTCTTAAACATTATAGATGTGTCAAAATAAAACCTTATTTAGAATGACGAGTATCAAGTAATTATCACCCAATTTTCAAAACCAAACTTTTTCAGATTCAAAACAAGTGTGTTCAATGAACAGATGGCATTGGTAAAACACAAAGAAGTTAAACATTTGCTTACTATTCTCACTGTATAATTCAATCCTGTTGCAAATCTTACGCCTACATTTAAAATCAAAAACCGAGGAATAAAATATGCCTCGTCCGGTTAGCAAGGTGTAACAAAAACAAACTCAAAGAGATCATCTTGGATAACAAAATTCTAATCACAACCATTCTACCATTTTAGCTGGGCGCAGTTGAAAGACTGGGGCGAGAATTTCTGATAGGTGAATTGACCAATCCGTATTGTTTGAGCCGATTTGACATTTCGATGAGAAAACTGGGAACGAAATTGGGTCCAAAGTACGGAACTTAACAAGCTGAGCCGGGCAGGGAGAAATCGCTTTTCCTTTTGTGAATCTGATATGAATATTGTCTGTACGAGATGAACAGGGATTAGAGCCATTTAATTGTAGATTAAAACACTACTCATAAACAATACATGATCAATAAATATGACATTTGTTGTTTAATAACATTGGAAAAGAAATTTGCAAAACACCGCGATTACGAGGGAACAGAGGTTTTACACTTTTTTTTCAAAGTTGTCATAAACATGGAATCATAGAACTACACTTTCGGCGTTAGGATGTAAAAGAAAAAAGCGCTTATTTTTGATCACAAACAATATATAAAAATATATGATGGGAGAATAAAGGGAAAGAACATTGATTTATAATATTCCGTATATATTTTAAAACATATCTGTTGATTTCATTTTTTTTCATAATATCTTTCCTTCTCTCTTGATGAATAAAAGTATTTATGTGATATTTCATCATAAACATTTTGAGAAGTGAATATGTTTTGCGGGAAAGGTTTGTTGTAACCCACAAAAAGATTAGCAAAGTCGTGAACATCCCTTTCAAGAACTGTGGAAAAATGATGAGGAGAAACATCACTAAAAATTCTTCATTGATTTCCGCTCAGGAGAAGGAGAAAAAAACGACAACGCTAGTTTTGGGGAAATAAGGATGAGTTGTAGACGCCTTTTTTATCGAGAAATGGAGAATAATTATTCAATGTTGAAACTGCGAGAACAGGAATTAGGAAAAAATTCTAAAAATAAAAAAATATCCATGATAAAATTGTTCATTGATGATTTTCTTTTTTTTTTGTCTTTCATAGGATAAAGAAAAATTGAAATGATCCATATGTATATTAAAATGGTGACAAAGTTCTGGAAGAAAAAAAAAATCCAAAAAATTCATAAATTTCAACTGTATTTTCTACACTTTATGCACTACGCATGACTTTTGATATTTGAGGAATTGCTTGTTAGTGCCCTCCACCTCTAAGATGACTAACAGAATAAATGGAATTATTTGACATTAGGGTGTTGCATCATTATTCTTAAAATAACATATTCTCAAAAACAATCGAAACAATTTTCTTTGTCCAGTCAAGTATACCTACAGAAGCAGCCGGCGGAGAGGTTTTTAACAAATATCTGTTCTTATTTCCTAGGAGACCACATGCTGTGACTTTCTACTTTTTTATACAAATGGTGTGTTCTGATTTCTAGGAAATCTTTATCGCACTATTTGTCTCCCTAAAGTTTATACTACTTTATGGTTGGATGTCTAGGAAAATCGTTTTTGTGAAGATATACTTGTAAGATATTAATATTTGTTTTTTTTCTTTGAAGGATGTGTTCTGAACATTTCTAGGGTTACTAGGCAACAAGATTACATCAATTTTTTCTGATTATACCCCTGTCTCCTTAAAAGATGTGTTCTTGGGTTACCTAGTCAACAAAAACACGTTGGATGTTACCTTGATTACACCCCTGTCTCGTCAGAACACACCGTTATTTCTAGCTGATAAATTTTGAAGCTCTGATCAGAACAGATCAAAATTTCTAGCTGAAACATACTCTCAGAACACATCGGAAAAAAAGGTCGCCTCGCTTGCTGCTTTCGTAACTACATGAAGGACTTTCAAGAATAGATGAGAGTTTGTATCAGTATGCCAAAAAAATCTCACGCAAAGATGAGAACAATAGACACATATACAGACTATATAAGGGCCTTTAAGGACTTATATCCTTAATCAATCATATATACAAACACAGTCTAATTGGATTTTTCCGATTATCTAATACTTAAAACGAGAGGCTTAAGTTGGTTTGAGGGCGGTGATTGTCCAATCTTCGATTTTTTGCAGTGAACGAAAGGGGGGACGAAAGGCTAACATTATGTCACGACATAGAAATTATTTTTAAAATATATATAGAAAATGAAAGTGAAAATATTTTGAAAAATATGAAGAATAAATTACCTAATAAAATCCCTAAAATTTCCTACATTCAAAAAACAATGCTAGCAGATTATAATAATATTTCTAGATTAATTATTTGATTATCACTTTTACAAGAGCAAAGAACTCTTAATAAAGTTTATGAAAGTTATTGTAATGAAGAGCAATGCATAGAAAGGTGTGTAATATCATGACCATAATTTTATTCATTATCGTTACTGCGTTGCATCGAATGCAATTAGTTTTAAACAGAGTCCTTTCAAACTACTCATCTTGAAACCAACCATCCACGTGTGTTTTGTTATTATGTTACAATATACGATAAGTTCTATACCATTTCAAAGTTTACTTCTGGTCATTTAGTTAACACATTATTGGTGTGGTTATTCTTCTACCAGTTTGGCAAAAGTTTGTTCAACGCTTTCATGGCAAGCTCGTAACCAAGGAAACATGCCTAGAAATAAAAAAAGAAGGTCAAAGACAGAAAAAAGATCGAGAGAGGGAATCGAAGGTTTTTAAGAATAGAGCCGCTTTTTTAACCCCTCCCTCGATGTCCTTCATGAAAATTTTTTAATTCGACTAGGTATTGTTCATAGTGCAAATCTCCTTTCAAGAATTACTCTTTTTTAAATTATTAAAGCTGTTTTCCAGGTAAAATTGATAGACCACACATTGTAGTTAATTTTAATTTATTAGTTTTAGCAGCATACAGTAATCCAAACCTAAAAACGTTATAAGAACTAATTTTTAAAGCTTCCAAATCGTCATGTCTTAACATTAGAATATAAAGGGAACAAAATCTTTTTGCTCAGGGTAAAAAATCCCAACACACCAGATTATCCCTTTGAAAATACTTTTTATCATGGGGGTATTTAGTACTTAACATGTAACAAATAAAAAGGACACTTATTTAGTAAGTGTAAAGTAAAACAATCAAACCGTGAAGTACATAAGGCCGTACTTATTGTCTCTCTCAGAAGAAAAAGTAAACAAAATCAGATTATCAAGGATTTATTTCCTTAGTAATCAATGTTTTCAATTGTTTTGAGGGTACGTTTGTAAGCAAATGGTATTTTGATTTTATCATGAGCAGACTCATGAGGATCATTTTGATTTCTATAATCTGTTCTCGATAAGGTCAGGGAGATATCATGTTGGGAAAGCTTTAGAATGAAAAACTATCAAAGTTAATATGATAAGTTCAGATAAATTGGGCTAAAAGCGAAATATCAGATGCTAAACTGATCATTCTAATGATGAGAAAATTAAACGGGAGTGTTCAACTGTATCTACAGATTTATTATATCGAAAGGATTATAAGATTATTTTTCACAAGGTTACACTCATTCTTTCACTCAGGAGCAAGTGAACCACTAAAGAGATTTCTCTAAGATATTTCATGATGAGTTTAATCATAGAATCGATTCTTAATTTGGGCCTCTAGGGGAAGAGCCAGTTGACCATCTGGTAAAAGTTTTGATGACCAACTTAGATATCACGCCATCCAAGATCAAGAATCTTTATAAAGACAGCCTAATTCTTATAAGATAGAAGGAAGGGATACTTTTTCATTAATAACTTGTGATAACTAAATAAGGGAAATTGGGTACAAAAAAGGGGAGTCATTTCAAAAATGAAGAAAAAAGGAAACTTCGAAGGAGAAGAAAAAGATGAGTTTAATTACATGATGATGAGATGTCAAAGTAGGAAAAAGAATCATAATAAAGCAACGAGAGAAAGGAAAGAGAGTGAGTGAGAGAGTGAGTGAGAGAGAGAGCCTTAAACATTTTTTCTCGTCATAGGATCATCTTCCTTCATCATTCTTCAAGCGCATCTGTCATTTTTAACAGTTTTTATAACGGTTCTTCAATATTATATCTTAACTCAAAATATTATACGTAACAAAAATAATTTGAAAAGTTAATCTTTTGTCAAAAGAAGAAGAAGAAGAAAATACAAATCTCTCTCAAAAAAAGAAACAAAATGGTTCCTCCTGTTGAGGTCATTAATCATATTCTATCTCTGTATGAAATAAGGTCAGAAAACTAGCAAAGTTGTTTCACAAAATGCTTTCATGACACACACTTTTTTATAAGAACATTTTGATAAAAATATGAGGCTCAATTTTGGCAAACTAATAAAGAATCAATCACAGCGCTGATTTTTAAGTCCCTTTCAAATCAATAAGAGAAAATAATACTTTAAGAACATTCAAAACTAAAAATCACCAAAAAATAAGAACAGTCAAAATCCGTTGGCTCTCGTATAAAAAAACATGTAAACTGAGTTTTTTCATGTTCTTAAGTGACACACCACTTTCGAATGCATATGAATTAAATTTCTTGGACGGTATCACAATTGACAAAACAAAACTCACAGCAAGAGAGTTTAACGGTATGCGGATAAAGGTTTACAAAGAGGTTTAAATATTCATTATGATTTGAAAAAACGAATAGGGCGAAGGAGACAGTTTTTTAAAAAGGGATAAACTAACAAAGCACAACGTTTCTCTGTTCGAGTTTCAGTCATAGAAGGACAGCTTAATTCAACTGAAACTGAAAGTTGCCACAATAGCGATATGTACAATAGAGGTAATGGATCTACAATACGAAGTTAATTGTTGTTTATGTCATAAACATTCACAACTTTAATTTTCTCAACCTGGGTACGCTATCTTAAATTTACTTAATGGTTAATCCGAATATTTGGGCAATCGCCAGAGCTAATTTATATTCGTCGTCAGAATAATAAACTCTTATTTGGTTTGATTTCAAGTTTCATCACATTTTTTTAGATTGCGGAAAATCTTGAAGAATTTTGATCGAAAATGCGGCATAAAAAAAACAACTAATCACAAACATCTTTACGTCTCGTTAAAGTAAGCATGACAATTAATTGGAAGGTGTTTAAGAAATGTTAACAAGATCTACTTTCAAAAGTTAAAACATAAAAAATCGATGCAAACTTAAATAGAGATTAGTTAAATCATAACTTACCGCATTTGCAGGGAAGGCACGTAACATAACCGGTGTCAGTCCTTTGAACAATGCGGAAATTCCTTCGGTACGGACCTAAAATGAAAACAGAAATTATTAGACAAAAGTGGCGAGTACTTCACTAAAAACTGAATTTTTAACACACAATAAAGAGCAGACGTCTGGTATAGTTTAACATAGATATTGCGATGTTTGAATTTGATCTTGGGTTAATGAGGGGAAATCCAAAAGGCGGGAAAGGTCAATAAAGTCAAAGCTGGTTACATAATAAAATTTCAAAGTAAAAACAATGTATAAATACAATAAAGTAAGAATAAAATCAAAAATCTCTCTATAGCGGATTAATCAGTATTATTTGACTTAAATACTTTAAGTTAGCAGATAGCTTGTGTGGGTGGGTGAGTTGACAACGAGTCAGAGTTGAATAACAAATGTTATACATTAGTTGACATTTTCTATCAACAATACATATCTGTTTTTATCGTGTCACTATTGTTGTAAGGAGATCTGGTAATCACAAAGAGCATCAATCGTTTGGGGGTAATGAAAAAATATGAAAGAAACTAACAATATTCTTTAGGAACGAAACTTGTTTGAGAGGGAGCTCGCGAATTAGGCTTGCCAAAAGTTTTTATTGCTAAAAGATTGACGTTACAGCTCCTAGCCCCGAGTAAAATAATTAGTAATATATCAACGATTTTCAAAGTGCTATTCAGCAAAACTGATTGCTATCTTTGGAAAGAGCAAAAAATTCTGGGCAAAATGTAAGCTACAACAAAACTACTAGCCCATAACATTACTTTCCAACGACATAAAGGGCAGAAATTTTAGACTTACCATTTGGGTGAAGACATCTCGAACTCCAGTGTACGTACCAGCAGGAGCTGTGAAGTAAATTAAAATAACAATCAAAATTTGATGGCTTTTGTTCCACCGTAGGCTACCAGTCAGTTCTTTTGAAATCACCCTCAACGAAGAGTGTAGTATCGACAAATATCAGGCTTTAGAGAAAGGAATAATATTAGGTTCCAATATTTCCAATTCATTTCCATTTCCACTTTTCTTGAAAAAGAAAAATCTATCATTTAAGTTGGCAAAATGTATAAACACGTTGATTTTAAAGTGCTTTGGATCTCAAAACAAGTCAAACCTGTTTGGAATCGAGATTTTAATGTATCGGGACCAATAGCAACGATCCAATTCAAGATACCAGCCGAACCTACAAAAAAATAGATGTTACAATATCTTGAGTTAACAATCAAGCTTTGGAATGGCGGGGGTTGGCGGGGGTTGGTATGGGAGTTCATTGGGGTGGGGTCTGGGGGTTTGGGTTAGGTGGCTTTAACATTAATTTGTCACTAAATGAGTTCTTTCAGGATAATCTCATCCATACCTTAATGGATTGTTTTAATTAAATACTTATTCAGGCAAAAAGTGTCCTTCAAAAATTCGACTTCGGTAAAATATAGGAACAGCACAGAGTAGAGGTTTAAGTGTGGCAAAAAATATGCAATTGAGTGTGGTCATGGTATATCTTAGAGTTGAAGAGAATTTGAGGATGTATGAAAGGATATGGAGTAACGGATGTTTCATGAAAACCAAACATAAGCTTTCAAACCCCAATTGACGTTTTCATAGACCTCTACTTCCACAAATTGAAAGATTAAATTATAACAGTTTAGTGGCCTAATAAAAACACACAGGAAAAGGTTTTATATAAAAAAGTACACTGAAAACCAATGTTTTGAGGTTTTTGGGTTTTTAAGCTTTCTTTACTGTAATTCTTTTAAACTGAAAAACGAATTTCATGTCTTTCAAATTGGTTTATAGATTTAAGTTTATAGTCAAAAAATCTGTGTTGTGTTTTACAACACCAAGCTATTTCTTAGATAACCATAAGTAACAACAGCCACAAAAAGATTATCTCTGTCTTTGCCTCCTATAAGTGTCGAGGCACATTATTGGAATTCCGGAATTTTATTTGACACAAAGGATGGATTTCTCATTACTATAAGTTAAAAAAACGACGAAGAATAGAGGGAAGTGCTAGAAACCAAAAGAGAGAAATTAAGACGAGATGGAAGATAACAGACAGTGGTATAAAATCACCCTTAAATAGCCTTTCGCTTTTAACGAGGACATTTTTTCCCTTGAGAAACAAAATAAACGACTAAACGTACAAACAGAAAGCAAAGGGGCGATTTATAAATAGTTGGAATTCGGAAGACCTGTCATGAATAATGAATGTATCACAGAAGAAAAACTCGACGATATACCGGACGAAGAATATCAAAAAACGATGGATAAATTTTTCATTGAAAGAAAAAAGGGGGAAGAGACCGTCGTCAGAGAGAATGATTAGGGTCCATGTGATATTGAGGGAAATTTCATGGAAGAAAAAACTGTACCGCCTGCCACTAGGATCCTCAATGGGCTCATATCAGCACGTCTATGAAAAAAATGATAAATTATACAGAATTAATCAGGGAGCAATTTATTAACAGGTCAACCTCTCTCAGTAGTTAATCACACTAAGAAAAAGATGTTCAAACCACTATGCGAAATACATAAGGCTCATCACACGTTCTGAAACAAAGTGAAACCTTTTGATTGGTTATAGTTGACACAATTCCCAAATGTGCAAGGAATAATGGCTCCATTTAAGTTTCGAAATAGAACATGGTAACATAATAAATGTGAATGTGATCTACAAAATCAAAATATAACGGACAAATGGAGAAATCTTACGATTTTCCTTCAGGTGTGAGGCTTCTCAACAACATTTCATATCCAGCGAAGTAAGCTGCACTGGCAGGGACATCTAGCATAAAGTAAAGAGATGCAAATGAATGGATGAGAGATTATTTCCATTGGAAAGGCCACAGCAGAATCTCGATAATTAGTACGGACAAGTAGTACGCGGCTAAGTTGTATCACTTATTTGGTCACTTGAACTTCCTGAGATGAGATTCGGATAAATAGACCAGTACCATGTTTCACCCCCCCCCCGAGAGTTACGAAACGTAAATACAAGAGAAATGGCAATGTTTTTAAACGAATCACTGATTTAAATGACCCAGTTAATTTCTAATTTCAATTATTTAATTTCTTTAATTTCTTAATTTCAAGTCCTGTGAAAACAAACTTTAAACATCCTAGAGATGTTAGAAATCATTCGAGGGTAAAGGAAATAAAAACTATAGAAAAGTTCCGTTTTCAAATATATTATGCAGAGAGATGGGACCTCTTATTTGACCTGACACGTTTGAAAAATCTCAGAAAATTCGAGTCCAGCTTTTACAATAAAAAAAACGGAATACTCTACAGCAAATTCATCGAGATTAGATAAATTTGCACATAGAAAATTTTCAAACATTGAAAAAGGTATTCATTCCCTAAAAAACCAAGTATATATAAAAAGTTCGAGCCTTTACTTGAATTCTCACTATAGATATCTTTGATTGACACAATCAGCACCCTGATTTATATTTCATCCCCCTAATATAAGCACCCCTTACAAAAATGTTTAGTACCAGCCCCAGTAATATTTAACAAATGAAATGTTGAAGGTAAAAAAATTTTAATTTTCCATAATACACTTAGGTTCCAAATAAACGGCGGGGGGGGTTGGAAATTTTCGAGATTTTAATAAACAGGGGGGTTAATTCCCGTGGGAATAGGAGATTGTACTTCTGAAAACCCAAAAATAAGGTAAATATAGGCTAAAATCAGGCTATTTAGAGCAAAATAAGGGGCCTTCTCTTTGACAGCTGAAAATATTCTTAAAAATTAATAAGCGGGGGGGGGTCCTAATAAGGCCCGGGGGTTGGAAAAGTTTAGAAAAATTAACAAGCAAGGGGCCCGTTTATTTGGAACCTAAGAGTAAAAGGGAAACTAATTATTATGGAATTTGCTACATATTTTGACCATAACATAACCAACCTCTAATTCTGTTGACCCCCCCCTAAAAACACACTCTATTTTACTTGGAGAAGGTTCTATCGCCCCCTATGAAACCTCTTATACTATGAAACATACCTCTGAGTAAAGTAGCAGCAGTTCCTCTGTAGACACCACGGAAAAGTCCTTCTTCTTTGTATAATTGTTTGGCACAATCCAATGCTCCCTTGTATTTGGCATTCTTTGGATCTCCTGTTTGAAGCTGTGTAGAGAAAAAGAGGGTTATTGGAAATATTCTTTTTATGAGAACAAACTATATTGGTTTCTAGAGGGGTCAATAACTAAGTAAAGACCCCCCTTAAGAAGTTTATTCGAAAATTAAACCCCCCCCCCCCCCCCCCCCCGCATAAGAAATTCTAGAGAAATTTTAGTAGAACTGTAATGATAATATAAGAGCAAAAAATAGGTATTCCTGTGTACGTAATGCCCCCTTAACTGACAACCTTCCTTATATTAAGAAATTCCAACTTTCAAAAACCCCCTTTGTCTGATTTTAATCAAAATCCAAGACCCCATGTAGGGGGGGGGTAGAAAATATGTATAAGAACATAAGGCTATTCGATTAACAAAATATTAAGAACAAGTTAAGAATATTTTAAGGCTGTGCAGACTCTAAAACGCAAAAATCTTAAGAAATTGCAAAAAAAAATCGCAGAATGATGAAACTAAGAACATCTCAAGAACATTTTCATGCTTAAAAACTCAAAAAGTTAGAAATAGATCCAAAAGCTTCTAAGAATTTGGATGTTTTCATTAAGAAACTTGTAATGATAGATCCGGTGTCACATGAAAAAAAAGTACTCCTCGAAGAAAGTATTCCCCAGTACTTATTTCCCGGAAAAAAGTACCCACATTTTTCCTAGGAAATTGTCACCACCTCCAAGAAAAAAGTACTCCCCGCAGATACTATGCTGGGAAGTCAATTTTCCATAAAAGTTAGCATTTTGAACTATTAACCAGTTTATGCCTGTATTCGGCCCATCAACTTTGAATTTAAGCAAAGTTTCAGAACTATGGTCGAGAAAAATTGAATACAAAAGTTTTCTGAGAGATTTAATCCGATCTCCGTATAACAGTCATACCTGAAATCTTAATTACTCAAACCTTTTTTATTCTTCAGGAAGCTTATTAAAGTCAGGTAAAAATTTAGTTGGAGAAGAAAATTTGGCTCCTCGTAAAGACCCTTTACCCCGAGTTTGTTTTTTCCGAAGTGCTTTTAATAAATTAAGAATTTGGCCCAGTTCTTATAAAAAACATTTTAGCAACTCAAAATTTCAAGCCTAAATGCCAATCTTCTGTAAAGGTACAGTTTCAATAGCAAAAAACATGAGTGATTTAGGGAAGAAAATCTATGCTTATACAACAGTGATTCTTATAGCTAGAAATTCATTTTCTGAGCTGAAATTCTTTTTTACGAAATCTGCTTCGACCATCTCTTCCCTATGATGGTGCTCTGTTTTTATGCGAAAAAGCAGAAACATTTAATGATTTCAAACTCGAGGAAATCTCAAAAATCCTCACTTTTCGGCATATTTTGGCCCAAATTGAGCAAAAAAAAATAATTTCTTTGAAAAGAGCTCCGTCACAATTGAGGGTTTACCATTTTGATTCTATGTGCAAAATATCAGAAAAATGGAACGAGCCAAACTGGAGAAAAGTTCATAACGAACAAACGGACGGATGGACAACTTTTAATTTAGAAGTGCGTAGGAGTGTTTATTTTATCCCAGGATGGAAATTAAAAAGTCCGCCTAGTATCATGATAACTTTTTCAGTAACGTGACCAAGAGGGGCCGAGAATTCATTTAAGAGATCAGATTGTTACGACACAGTAATTAGCCATAATACAAATACCATCTTTCTATTTCGTCAAACAGCCGATGTAGCAGAAACGTTTTCAGAAATAATAAAAAAGCAATCATTAATTTTTGAATGATTTTATTCAATATGATACGGAATACAAGAAAAAAAACCGGTATTAGAAAAACAAGAAAAAACTGAGAAAAAAAAATCAAAAATACCCTGAAACTGATGGAAAAAGACTATAAATAAAAATCCAAAAATGAAAAAAAAATCGAAAAAAAGTGAAAAAATTGATTGTAAAAAGTGCGTTCACTCGATGCGTGACTCAATGGCTTGGCGAGCTCTGGCTTTGGCTCGATTGCGATATAATCGACGTTTTGCTGTCTTCGTAAGTTTCTTGGGAATTATTTGTTCCCAAAGGTTATTCGAAAGTGATTTCTCGTACAGATCTGAGCTATCTTCATTACTGTTCTGCTTCAAGTGATAATCACTAGGTACTTTGCGTGTTTTCTCTTCTGTGAAAGAATTCTCATAAGTACAGTCAACGTTGTTGCCGTGCATTGGTGCGAAGACATCGCCTTTGTTTGAAGTTTTAGAAGCATAATGTCGTAAGCACTCATTGTGATTACCATACACAAAAGCACAGGCGTCAACTTCGTTTGAAGTTTGAACTAAACGATTCCATACGCTCTGGTTGTTATTGCCATACATAAAATCGAAAGCATCGACTTTGATTTGAGGAGCACCTTGCCGTACGTACGTTTCTGGTTTACGGATAGCATCCATGGCCCGCTGGGTGCTGACCCGCAACTCAGCTTCACGCGCGTAATAAGCATGACGGACTTTATCTTCGAGTGTCATTCGATCTTTTTGTTGTTGGTTTCTTGAGGCGCTTCGTTGCCAACCAATGGGTTTCACAGATTCGTTTTTTCGACTATCAATTGCGTCCATTTCGAATGAAGCTGAGATAGGAAACTTATTTTTACTTTGATAAATTTCTCTGACTTCAATTAAAAAATTGAAGGACTGGCTTTTTCACTCACTGCTTTGTCGAAGTTTAAAAAGCGAAATTCTTTCTTCAAATTATTTTTCTACTTTTAACTAAATAACTCGCTAATCACAAAAATATATTTGACGTCAATTAGATTAACTCCAAGATTGACGTCGGTCGACGTACACTAATTCTATTTGCTGCATTTATGATACTTTAAGTTAGAATTTGACCATAAATCGCAAAATTTCAACTTCCCATTATAATAGCAAATTAGAAAAGCATGGTTAAAAACGGCTCTATAAGTTTCTTCCATAATTAATATAATCATATAAAGTTTACTCTCACTTATTCGAACTCAGCGTGGGAATCTTATTTGTTCGAATTACAGAGCGATTCGAATTGAAGAAAGTATATAAGACTTCCTGTAAAATACACATATACTTGGATGGTGGCCCTACGCCCTTATTCATATGTCAACGGGAGCGTCTACACAAAATTTGAGCAAAACTATATGGGAGCGTTTTATTTTTGGAAGTGGCAGACAGATTTTGATGTCGTCATCAGATAGATGGCAATGCAGTCAACTGAAATGAAAAGATTTTGTCAGAAGGTGTCAATCTATGATTTAGCAAAACATTCAAGTTTCAAATTCAAATTGACGTCAAATATCAAGTATGATTGAAAATTGGGATAAAGAAAATTTCGAAAGTAGTTTTCATTAATGCATTGTTTGATAAAGCAGTGAATGACAAAGAAGTTATTTAATTATTCAATAAAAGGTTTCAAAAGTCAATTAAAGTAAAACTAAGATCTCTGAATCATTCAAAATGGACGCAATTGGTAGTCGAAAAAACGAATCTGTGAAACCCATTGGTTGGCAACGAAGCGCCTCAAGAAACCAACAACAAAAAGATCGAATGACACTCGAAGATAAAGTCCGTCATGCTTATTACGCGCGTGAAGCTGAGTTGCGGGTCAGCACCCAGCGGGCCATGGATGCTATCCGTAAACCAGAAACGTACGTACGGCAAGGTGCTCCTCAAATCAAAGTCGATGCTTTCGATTTTATGTATGGCAATAACAACCAGAGCGTATGGAATCGTTTAGTTCAAACTTCAAACGAAGTCGGCGCCTGTGCATTTTTGTATGGTAATCACAACAACAGCGTATCTCATGGTGCTTCTAAAACTTCAAACAAAGGCGATGTCTTCGCACCAATGTACGGCAACAACGTTGACTGTACTTATGAGAATTCTTTCACAGAAGAGAAAACACACATAGTACCTAGTGATTGCCACTTGAAGCAGAACAGTAATGAAGACAGCTCAGATCTGTACGAGAAATCACTTTCGAATAACGTTACGGACCAAATAATTCCCAAGAAACTTACGAAGACAGCAAAACGTCGATTATTCCGCAACCGAGCTAAAGCCAGAGCTCGCCAAGCCTGAACTGAAAATCCAGAACTTGCCATTGAGTCACGCATCGAGTGAACGCACCATTTTTATTATAATTTTTACAATTTTTTTTATCTTTTTGTTTATTTTTGGACTTTTATTTGCAGTATTTTCCACCTTTTTAAGGGAATATTCGAGGAGTTTTTTTCAGTTTTTTCATGTTTTTCTAATACCAGTTTTTTTTCTTGTATTCCGTATCATATTATTATAATATTGAATAAAATATTTAAAATTACACATCATTGTGCTCATTTTTATTTGTTTATGAAAAGTCTGATACGTTTTCTTTCAAGCATCTTCCAAATTTTGTATGCGGAGCATAATAGAAGCTTCTTCCCTAGTTTTTCAGGATCTATCAAATTTTGAGATAGATATTGATAAATGAAAATATTTTGTAAAATTTCAGGTCGGTCACCTGTTTGATTGGTATTTTACAAACCAGAATGTTAAAATGGCTCAAAGAACGTATTGTAGAGTCTGTAGAGCTCTTTCCTTTTTCCAGTACTAGCGTTTTTACAAATGAACCAAGCAACATGCTGAATGGACCTATCTGAGATAGATACCTTAAAAGGAAGACATTTTTGCGGGAATTTAATTTGGCAGATGGCTGGAAAAATCAAATTTGAAGGGAATTTGATTTGGCGGTTGCAGGATATTTTTGGCCAAAATCGTTATTATATAAGCAAAAAAACCTGTTTTAAGACCTGAAATAGCACCAATTTGGGGAATGCGTTAAATAAAATAAATTTGGTGGAAATTTAATTTTTGGCGGATGGAGGAAAAAATAAATTTTGGCTGGAACTTAATTTGGCAGATTTTGGCTAAATTCGCCAAAAAATTTCCGTCAAAGTAGTCGGAAACATGTTGAATGAAGATGAAAATGTTCAAACGAAAGAGAAAAGATAACGTCATGTTTTTCAAGCTTACGTATCTCTATGCTATGTTCATAGAGGTATGTAAGCTTGAAAAACACGACGAAGCTTGTTTCACACTGGCTTTTCGATGTTTTAGAGGTAAGGAGCCTTGCTAAGTTTTGGGCACAAACAAAAATCCTTTGTTTCATGTTCTTAAAAGATAAAATCTAATGAAGCAATATCCACAAGTCCAAAATTCGGCCCAAATTTGGCTTAAACTTTTTTTGTTTTAATCTTGAAGTCTTACATCTTAAAGGAACATAAAAGTACTGACGAAATTTGTAAACAAACCGTATGCAGCGGGAAACAAAATCAAAACAAATGTCACATGTCAAAATGAAAAATAAAAACAAATATGTCTGACTTTGATTGTTTCAATTGTTTTACAAGTTTGTTTTGGACACGTGATTTTAATTGTTCTCTTTAATGACACGTGGTTTGCGCAATGTTTACATTTTACTACTTTTGTGTCCCTTTAAGGATTACAATCTCGCATCACTGTGTATCAGGAAAAACTAAAGAAGGAATTTTACACAAAAAAGTCAATCGATAGAAATGATCATTTTCCCTAAAAATGACACAATGGAACTTTCCCAAAATGAGAATTCGATTTTTACGGCCAAAAGAAATTTTTCAGAAAAAAACAGCTTCAGCCACTGTTTAGAGAACCTTGCCCTTTACTTTATGCAAAAAATGAGAAAAAAACGAAATGAAGTAATTTCAAAGTCCAAAAAAACACTTTTTAGGCACTTTTTGGCTCAAATTTGCCCCATTGAAATTATTTTTTCAAATATCGGGCTCCCTCAGATTTCAAACAATATCATTTTACATCATTTTGCAAAAAATTAAAAAAAAATACAAAGGTAATCGCGAGAAATGCTCATTTTCCCTAAGAATGACAAAAGGGAATTTCCCCAAATAAGAAAATACAATTTTTAAGACCAAAGAAAACTTTCCGGGCAAAACGGCTTAAGCCACTTTTTAGATAACCTTGCCCATTATCTCTTTATGCAAAAAATCTGAAAAAAGTCCAAAAAAAACCCATTTTTAGGCAGTTTCTGGCCCAAATTTGCCCAAAAAATCAAAAAAATTTTCAAAAATCAGGCTCTGTCACTTTTTGGGTATTGTCATTTTGCATCTCTATACAAAAAATTAATGGGCCGATCCCGAGTAAAGCTGGTAACAGACGAATGACGAATGAACGGACGAACAAAGGTTAAATTAAATAACCTCCGAGGCAGGTCTAAAAAATAAACGATATTGCTTGTTAAACTACGATTGAAACAAAGAGATGGACTAAGACTTGGATGCAAGAGGACACATTAGTTATATGACTGCAATAATGACCATTTTTCTTCATTTAATTCATTATCCAAGTTAACAGGTAAATAAACACAAAACATTCACAACGCTCTGAAAAACACGTACAATCATTAAAAGGACATTTTAATTCAAATTAAGGAATTTAATTTTCATACTCTAGGACCTTTCTGTGCGTTGACATAAATTATGCTAGAATTAACTCAAAGAAAAGTTTTAACTCTTAAAAACAGTACAATGGGTAATAGCCCTTTATTAACCCACACTCTTTAAAACCTTCAATGTTCTATTTTGTGAACAACCAGAACAACCAGAAGTTAACTTTTAGTTACAATCTCTACCTTTTCACAGCCTCTTTCAAATGTTACTAATGTTATCCCATACCTAATTTTACAAATATCTTAAAACATCGTTTTAAATAATTTTCATTAGCTAGAAGAGCTCCCGCTATCCCTTCTAATCTTTTCCAACCAATCAACCATCGACATAGGTTTCAGTGTGTATTATGAAAACAATCTAAAAGTCTCTTTACTCCCTTAAAAAGGCACTATTGATTACTGTAAAACTTATTTGTATAAAATTTGGCTATGATTGAGAAAAATCCAAAAGAACATATGTTGAAACTAATATGAAAATGTCTTTTTTGATTTTATCTAACTTTGAATGCTCATACGTTTGGAATTACTAGATAAAAGTTTTAAAAGTAATTTAAGTAAAGCTCAAATTGGACCTTGGACTGTCCTAAATCTGTTCAAGGTTTTATTCAGTTTCAAGGAGCCACCAGACGCTAAAATTCCTTTTTTCAGCTGCTCTGAGTATGGTATTTCATATATCAGTTATGACTACTTTCCAAAAGACTACCAAATATAAAAACCCACTTACTTGTAATAAACATTTGATACGTTCACCAGGTGCCATAATAACAGTCGTGAAAACACCAGCCAAAAGACCAGCATTTCCAATCTGCAAAAGACTGAAAAGATAAATAATAACTTAATATACCAATAACCCAGGCCACATTAATCAGACCTGAATTTTTGATTGTATTATGTTGAACTAAATCGAACGATAAAAGTTCAATTGAGTTCAATTGAGTTCGGTAAATATAAATCAAACTTGAAGCTTTTTCCAACTTAACGTAACTCTTTTAGTTGCACTTTTATAAAACTTCAGACACACTTCGATCAAGTTCCAACAGTTTGATTTAAAGTGTTTAACTAATGTGGCCTGGAATAATGAACCTTTTTTTTTAAACATTTAGAGAGAATAAGTAGAAATCTTACTAAAATTATTAAAAGATTTTGTGTTACTCAAAAACACCTTTAATGGGTTACACTATTTAGTATCTATATTTTGATCCAATTTATTCCCAATATTGGAATATCTATAAAAATAGACATCATAAAAAATAAATATTGATATCGACTTCCACTTACGTTAACTCCTCGTTTGGATCTTTAGTTTGTAATTTCTTCCCAACGCCAAAACCCAAAAAACATAAGGCGTAGATGGGTGTCACGCCAACCAATGGTGTCATTATACCTTTGTACAAACCTCTGAAACCCTTGAAATCAAATGACAATTTTGAAAATTAAAAAAAATATCTTGGAGGAAGCAATGATTATGACAAGAGATAATGTTCCGTGACAAAAAGTCTTTGTTTTTTAGGCACAAATCAGTTTTTCATCATCATAATTTCTTTTTTCCTCTATAAGCCTCATGTAATTGTTTTCCCCAGCTTTACCAGCTTGAAAAAAAACAGGCTTTGATTTTTTGCAATCTATGTGGAGTGACTTGTTTACCTCTTTCTGAATGGTCTTTTTAGCACAATCCAATGTCCCAGTGTAAAAAGGTGTTTCACCTGGTTTCACATTCTGTGTTTGAAGTCTAACCTGGAAAATACAATCAGTTTCATCTAATAAAAACGTTATAGCACGGGTTTAAATAAGAATTCTAAAGTTGTAAACACTCAGGAACTGTGTAATAGTGATTATAACCAACAGTTTGTCCAGAAAGCGTGGAACTATACTTGTAAAGCAAAAGAAGGTAATAATTGCTGTTTATTAAATAGTTTTTGAAATGCTGAAATTATTGCTTCTTTAACATACAAATTATTCTTACTATGTGTTTATCTCAGTAAAAAAGTAACAGTTCAAGTGAACATGATGAAACTTCTCCCTTTGTAAAAGATATAACAAAAATGGTATCACTCACCTTAATAGTGTCAAGGGGTTGACCAGTTAAAACCAGGCATGTTCCTCCCACACCTCCAGCTACAAAATTCTTAAATGCTGATGGTGGCTGAGCTACTTGCTTTTTTTCTCCACTCATTTTGATGAGCTGCTTGATTTATTGCTCTAAACAAAGAGGTACACCAACACTGACGTGTCATCTCAAAACAATAATGGACATATGTACCTACATTATCATTAAATTTAATGCGAGATGGTCTAATGTTGACAACCCTCTTTGAATCCCTTCTTTAGAGATGGAATTGAAAAAAATAAGACAGATAGTGCAGTCTAAATGTGCCAAAAGTCATTAACATTGTGCACAAAGGCGTACAAGCATGAGACTTTGCACAATTGTAGTTTAGGGGTCAAAAATGGATATAATCTCAGACCCAAAAAATTGGCCCCTGTTTGTGTATTTTACAGACCAGAACAGGTTCCATGGCTAAAATGATTTTTTTTTCTCTAAAGTATGTCATGTTACATACCGTTGGAAGGCATTTTTAGAAAAACATTACAACCCATATCTGAAAATGAAGCCAAAAAAAGGTTATTGCGGAAGGCTTTTTGAAAAATGCAGAAAAATAACGTAATTGCTGACGTCAGCAAAAACTCCAGGACCACCCAAAGACGTTTATTTTGTGAAATTCAATAATACACCTCTCTGGTACTAGATACGATTAATTAGATCAGATGTAAACTTATTTTACAATAACTTTCGAGTATGGTTAGGGTGGGAAATTTTGCCCTTAGAAGTGCTTATCATGGGCATGCCCGATGCAACCCATTTAGCTAAGGCTTTCGACGGGTCATAAAAACGCGATATTCAATGTCAAGTAAGTCTAACTTTCAACCAAAGCTATCCATTTAGACATTGAAAGGTCCTCTATTTAATTTGATAGAAATAACGTCAGCAATTACGTTATTTTAGTCAATCCCTTGTTTTGGGGCAAAAAGTTATCTTTTTTGAAAGAGTGATAATTAACATAAAGCAATTAGCCTAGAGATGTAAGGCAGTAAGGGGAGAGCGGGGCGATTGATTTGTAATCACCCCACTCTTTGTAATCACCCTCATGTTGTAAACAAAGATTTTTATTGGTTGACAAGAATATCGCTCGACTTATTAACCAATTAATTTCGCAATAGACCTTTTCGCCTTTCCATCCGCCATATTGGATTGTATACAAAAACTATGGTAGTTGTATTGCCGTGGTGAGATTCCATTGAAAATATGCAAAACCTATGCAAAAAGAAAGAATTTTATAAAACTTGCATGCATAATTGGCATTATATTAAAGTGAAGTTTTTTCACTCATCTTCTTAGTTAGAACAAGCACTTCAAAAAACCATAACATTAGACATAAACTCAACTTCAAGCTGAAAAATCTTCTGCGAAGGTACAAAAATAATCCTTATTCGGCTGACGGTAAATTATTCTCCTAGGAATAGAGCTGCCAAACTATCAAATCAAAACATTGATCTGAACCCCCTGAATGTGTGATATCATAATTACTGCTTTCAGTTTGCGTGTTTTGAAAGTTTGATGTGTGTACTCCATCTTGGTGGAGTTTTTTTAATGGCATGAAAACAGAATATGCTATGTCTTTAAAAGCAAATTTCTAAAAGGCTTTTGATGTTCTGTAAATATTTCTTTTTGGATTAAGAAATTTCATCTTTTATTGTCTAATGATTATACCGTAGACTGCTCTAACTTGGGTCGATTGGTCGAAACATGGGACTGTTGATATTCTGGACTGTATTTTCACTTACTGTTAACCCTAATAGCCTCAAGCTTTTTTGACTTTTGTATCCCCAGGGGGGGGGGTAGAATCTACCACCCTCGATTATTTTCGATCTAGAAGAGCCATGTCCATGAAATTTGGTACAGATGTTCTCAGATGTTCTCCATCATGATACAATTTTCCAGGAAGAAAAAAAAAATTTATGATGTCATTCAAAAACTGATGACGTCATCACAAAATTTCCACCTGTCGGAAAAAAGCCCAAATATATGGTTTACAAAAATGTCTATTACAGTCGAACCAATAAAGATATTTCGATTCTGTTTGAAGATTCTGAAAGGTAAAAGACTGTTCTTTAACATAATTGCCGGTTTTGCAATTTCCACGAAGATTTTTACTTAAAATCTGAAGATGAGTAAAATTTTCAAAATTTGATGACGTCATAAATGATGACGTCATCATTTTCAAAAATTTTCTTTAGATTTTTTAACTTTGTATTATCAATGCCTATCACGTGTCAAAATTTGAAAATGATTGAATAAATAGTTTAGAAGTTATCAGCACTTTAAAATTTTGAGTTTTAAGGATTTTAGCTGGGTTTTATGTCATGTTTCACAATAAAGTCATAAACCTGATCTGGACAACCTATGACCCTAAAATTTTGTACAAGTACTCTTAATAAGATTTTATTAAAAGTCAGAAAGTTTCAAGTTGTTTGAAAAATTTTTCTCTGAGATATAAACAAAAGAACTCCAGCGTGGTAGATTCTACCCCCCCCCCCCTGGGGCTAATAGGGTTAAATCTCTTTGACAACAAATTTATTTTGATAACTCCACCAAGTTTATCAATCATACTTTCTGTCATAACATGTCACAATAACTTTCACTGATAGCGCGCCCTTTTTAACTTTTTTGTTTTCATTCAAAATGACCGGATGCCGATTTGAGAATTAAACGCCCGCCGCCTAACCCTATCGCCTGATTGGATTAACAAATCAAACATACGTGTAACTTGCCACGTGAGTGACGTCAAACGCTCCATTGTTTTGCCACTAATACCGAGTTTATGTATTGGAGGACATTGACGACGACGGTAAGTGAAATGATACAAAACAAAGTCGATAGTTGATGTACGGCTCTATATCGCCTTTGCTCACATAAACAGACAACGGTAATTTGGTGTTTTTACAGTCGTTGAGCAAAGTGGACAGTGATTTTGGAGACATGTCAACTTTGCTTTATACCGTTCCCCTCGATTTATCTCGAATACATAAACTCGCTAATATGGTTCTTCGTTCCAGACATTCGTGTGTGTTCCACTACAGATTTTTTTCATATTTCGATTTATATAAAAGCCTACTCGTTGGTGCGAAAGAGAAAAGCGTGTATTTTTTAATACGCCGTTCATTAACTCAAATCAAATGACTTCGGAGGTTCGGTGAAATGGTGGCTGAATTGCCGTTTGCATACAATTCAAATTCCAAATGGCAGATGGAAAAAAGGTAGCCTGGAGATCCATGCTATGATTTCTTATTTTATACATACTCATGGCTACTTGGAACGTAAGGACACTCTACAATAGTGACGACGATGATGATTTCAAACTGAAAGCCTTAACTGAAGAAATGAAGCGTCTTAAAATCGACATACTTGGAGTATCTGAAACCCACTGGACTAACGAGATCGAAGAAGCATTCGAAATGAATGATTACGTTATCGTGCAGTCAGGCAGAAAGGACAATATCCACCGCCAAGATGTTGCCATATTCATCACCAAAGAGCTCTCACAGCACATGTGTGGATATGCCCTTGTCAATGAGCGAATCATGTCCATACAATTGAATACCAAAACAGGACCCCTGTTTCTTTTTCAAGTTTACACTCCCGACTACCAAAGAGGATTTCTTCCAACCCTTGCAGCATTACCACGTAACTCTAGATTTGTAGTGCTTTGCGATTTTAACGGAAAGGTTGGTCACCGTACAGACGAACTATGGACAGGAATCTGTGGTGTTTATGGAGTAGGTCAAATGAACGAAGGAGGAGAGAGGCTACTGAACTTCTGTGCAGCCAACAAATTGTCAATCATGAATACTATGTATAAACAGAAACTTCAAAGATTGATAACGTGGGTCTCACCAGACGGGAGAACCAAAAATCAGATTGATTACATCCTTGTACCGGCTGACCAAAAGTCCTGTATCAAAAGTTGTAGAGTATTCAATTCTGCTGATGTGAACTCAGATCATTCGCTATTAATGGCAAAATACAAACTACAGCTACCCCAAAGAAAGAGATTCAAAACTCCACCAAAGAGATACGACATACCCAGACTAAAAACTGAGGAATACGCTAAAGAGTTCAAGATTAAGATCGGTGGCTATTTCGAAACGTTAATAAATGAAATAAACAACAGCTCAGTCGAGGCATCATACAACAAATTTGTCGAAACTGTAAATAAAGCAACAAAAGAGGTTGTAGGCTTTCGAAAAAGAAAATCTGTCGATGGCCTATCGAAGGATACCATACAATTATGTGAAAAAAGGAGAAAACTACGGAAAGACACGCTATCGTCTCCTAACTGTGAAGATGTGAGGAAAAAGTATCGTGAAATCAACAAACTTGTAAAAAAGGAAGTCCGCAAAGCAAAGAAAGAGAAGCTCGAAAACATGATAAAACAACTTGAAGATGATTTTCAGAAAAAGAATTCTCACAGCCTTTTCAAATCAAAATGTCCCTGCCCTAAAAGGTACAAATGGGAAAAAGACCACAGACCCAGCCGAAGTCCTTGAAATTTGGGAAAAGCACTTCAAAAACCATTTGAACACGGAATTTCCCAGAAACGAACAGACGCTAGAAACGATCGAAAATCACCATCCTGTTCTTACCGAGGAAGACGATTTCACAATATTGAAAGAGGATATTAAAAAAGCTATCGCCTCCCTTAAAAATAACAGCATCACACCAGAAGTGCTGAAAGCAGGTGGAAACACAATCGTTGATGCGCTCAAGATTATCTTTGATAAGATCTTGGATTCAGTAGATACTCCATCTCACTTTGCTAAGATGATTGTTACACCCCGATATTCAAGAAAGGTGACAAGGAAAATCCAGCTAACTACCGAGCTATTGCCCTTCTGTCGATCCCAGGAAAAGTTTTAAACCGTATCTTACTGCAACATATTCAAGCAAAAACGGAGGAAATTACAAGCGACAGGCAGTACGGTTTTAGACCTAACAGAGGGACAACAGATGTGATATTCGTTGTCCGGCAATTGATGCAAAAATCCAAAGAGAAAAACATCAATCTTCATTACCACTTCATCGACTTCAAAAGTGCATTCGACACCATATGGAGAGAGGCTCTGTGGAAAATGATGAAGCGAATCGGCGTCAACGAAACTGTAATTGGGTGATCAAAAACATAAAAGTACGAGAAGACCCAATGTGCTGTCAACGTAGTTGGTAAATTAACCAACTGGTTTGAAGTGACAGTAGGTGTTAGACAGGGGTGCTTGCTATCACCAACGCTGTTCAACCTATTCCTGGAGTTTGTGATGGATGAGCTCCAAGAACTACAAGAGGCAACAATCCTTAACAATGGCTTGTGTATTGATGTTCGCTACGCAGATGATACCACCTTGATAGCAGCTGTCTTTGAGAAACTTCAACTCTCCACGAATCAACTACAGGACGTCTGTTTGAAATACGGCATGAAAATCAATACTACAAAATGCAAAGCTATCACAGCCAGCCCTCAGCAAGTTGAAATTGACAATAAATCTGTTCAAGACTTCATTTTCCTTGGATCAAATGTTCCTAGTACCTCCAAGGACGTCAAAAGACGAATTGCACTTGCAAATTATTGCCTTTGGAAAACTAAAACAAAAGATCTGGTTAAGGAGAGATGTCTCAAATACTCTTAAAATTCGACTGTACAATGCTCTCATTCTCCCAATCGCAATATACGGCGCGGAAACCTGGTCTCTAACAAAGCAGCCCTGTGAATTCAGACAAAATCATATCGGCACGCAAAATTTTGCCGACCTAGAGGTCATTTTAGGTCGGCAAAGCCGTCCTAAGTAGCTTGTTTAGGTCGGCAAAGACGAACTAACAAATTCAGCTGCTCTATAATTGTGTTAATAAGTTTTATGTTTTATAAAGAGAATGGAATGAGGCTCGATTATCATATGTTATCAAATGATAACACAATTAGATTAACCTAACAAATAATATTTTTCCTCTTTAGGTTGGCTTTGCTGACCCAAAACATATCTTTTGTCGGCACGCCGACCTAGAGTGTAAATTAAAGCCGACTTCAGCTCAAGTTACGTCGGCTTGCAGGGCGGCATTGCCGAATGCCGACCTGGATTCACAGGGCTGCAAAGCTTGATGAAAACAAGCTCTCAGTATTCGAAAACAATTGTATTCACTCCATACTGGGGATTAGACTCCAAGACCGGATATCACTCAAACGGCTACGTAAGAGAGCAAAGCTCAAAATGCCGATTGTCTATATGATCAAAAAGAGACGCTTGTCTTGGTTTGGGCATGTAGCAAGACTGCCCGAGGAAAGTCTAGCTAAAATATGTTTGAAAAATGAATTCCAAGGCACATGAAGAAGAGGTAGACCTGCAAAAAGATGGCAAGATAAAATCAGAGAAGACACAGGTCTTCCATTAGCAACGGCCGAACGATACGGAAGTGATAGAACCAGAAGGTGAGAGAAAGTTCACAAGTGGGTGAAGCCTCAACCAGAGGTGTGCTGATAAGTCAAGTAAGTCAAGTCAAGTCATGGCGAAATATATAGCATGGTATATAGGCTGAGAGTTTGAATTTCCCAGATCCTTAAGTGTAGACCTAACTCTTCATACAAAAATTACGGGAAATGCATATTTGGACTTTGTACCCTATGCTGCACTCAAGCACTTGAGCCAAAATCCCGCAAAGACGGGACAAAAATCAGTTTTTTGAAGTTTGCAAAAAACGCCACATAGAAGATCTTTCAAATTCAGTATGTGAATAGAGCAGTCAAAAATACTACTTTTCTATTTTTCCTTTTTTTTGCAAAAGTTCTAGGCATGAAAATAAAGGGATAATGATAATTGAATACTATCCATTGATGATCCGCGGCAATATCGTAAAGCTAGAATCGCTTCGCGTACTTTTCGCTTGAGAAAATGATTAACAGATTGAAGTTTTTCATCCCTGCGGTGCGAGCAGCGCGAGAGCTCGGGCGCTCTGCGAGAGTTCTCGGCTCAATCCTCGGACCGCACTAAAAATGGTAGACTGAGCTGTGATAGATCATTTCGATGGAAGTTGTTGGAATGTTTACAAGGCTCTTGACAGAATATTGTTTGTTTTATTGTCGATGATGACACACAAGTGTTACGCGTAAGCCAAATCGCGTATTACGAACAACCTCTAAATTGCCGAGTACAGGAGAAAAAAATCGAAATTCAAAATGGCGGCCAAGCCCACGCTGATAACTATCAAAAATCTTTGTTTTTCAATCAGCTATTGCAGCTCAATAAATCAATGAAATAATTTGAAATAAAAAGTAAACAAACCTTGAACCTTTCATGAATCCAAATAAATAAAAGTATTCATCTAAAGTGAAGATTACATTTCAAAATAAAATGATTTCCATACCAACCTAAAGTCAGTGTCTGCCAACTAAAAATTTCTCTGCAGGGTCACTGGCAAGGAGTTACGACTTCAGACTTTAGATTCCAATTCTTGTATAGATAATGCAACTACTCTGCCAAATGATCTGTATTACAAAGACTTCAAAATGGGTCCATAAGTTAAGAAAATGAGATTATCATCTAGCACGGGGGTTTTGTTTTTAAAAACAAACTTCAAAATAAAATTGTTAATGAACTTCTTACTTAACCCTTTCCGGAAGCACGGGCCACTGGGTGGCCCATGAATCATGTTCTTATATGATGGTGGCCCATAGCTTTGTAAAAGATTTTAAAGGGGAATTAACGTTTGGAATTAACCCTGTGATTTTTTTTCGAAACATTAAAGATGAAAAAAAATGTGATTGAACAAAAAAAGAACCACTTCAAAATGTCTTTTATTCATTGAGTTATTTGATCTTTAATTTCTCACAATTTTGACTCTACAATGGAGAAAAACTCCCCCTTTGTGTATTTTGTGACGTAAAGTGCGCCCAAACTATTCTCATTGTTACACTCTATTTGGTTGTTAAAGAGATATAAAACGTTAGAAATGAATCTTTTTTAGAGTAATTATAGCAAAACGTTGGGGACATAAGACTAGGAGAATGTAGTTAGTATTCCAAAGGTGCAGTAAAATTCTCTAGCGGTAAAAAGAAACTCAAAAACTGCATTTTAAATCATCATTCACCACTCTTCCCTTATAAAAAAGAGAAACACAGTTCGCACCCTACGTCACATTTTTCGTATCCATAGCAACACAAGAGAATTCTCAAACAACTCTTATTCTGGATGTAGAAGAGTAAAGCCCTATAAACCATATATATTTGAAATCGTCTCAATGAGCTCTATTCGAATCTGTCATTTGTTTGTTGACAAATTTGAAACGTTAATTTCCCTTTAACAAAATACAATAACATGGTTTTGAATAATGATTTTGAGATAAATTTCCCGTAACCTGCAAAAAACCGCTTTTCGATATCTTGTTTACAACAAGAATTATAAATTTTCAATGTTTGTTGCAAATCTGTAAGGGAAAAATTGCTCAAAAATTTGGACAAAAAATCACTTTACTCAGATTCTTGGAAAGCTTATGACATGAAATTTTTTTTACCTGGTCAGTAACTCAATTCTCTAAATCATATTCAAAGTTAAAGGCGTAAAGCAAATGCCTTTTACTCTATTTCTTTATTCAAAGTCAAAAATTTTGCCTTTCCGAAAAAAAATCTGCCGATTTTTCGGTCACGTGACCAGGTGTCAGCCATATTTAAAAAATTTTTTTTGGTATTTCAAAACCCATATTACATGTGAATAAAATGAGGTATTACTTATCGTGATATCTTTTATCAATCACTTTCTATTGCAATTTTAGTGAAGCCAGTCAAAAATCAAACTTTTGTTTGCGTCATATAGCCGTGAAATCATGCGTCCGGAAAGGGTTAAAATATCACTTACTTATATAATTTATTTATGATATAACACCCCTTTCTTAAATAAAAAAATGGCCTCTTAAAGTCTTTTATGTTTGCCGCAAGAAGGGAGAAACATTTAATTTGACCCCCGGTTTTTTCTCTATTTTTCTAGCTAATTCCCGCGTGTTAGTGTACAGACACAACTTTAATCCGGGGAAATGAAGCGTTTTCATTGGTCTAAAATCACGGATGGTCACGTGACCAGAATTTTTACCCAGGGAAATGCCGTGGCCGCAATGTTTTGCTTTATCTATCTATCTATCTATATATTTAAGTAACATTAGGCCCGTAGGCCCATTTTCGCTACATATAAAATACAAGAATGTTAAATAAAATAATTTTATTCATAAATATCAATAAATATTAAAATCATTCTAAAAGTCAAGGGGCTAACAAGAAAAGGGGGGTGATAAGTGTGTCCAAGCTTGGAAAGTGTAAGACTTAAGACTAAGAGATTAAAGTTATGAGATTATTTATGAGTTTGGTTGAATTGAATGCTAAGAAGTAATATAGTTGTGAATTTTAGGTGGGTAATGATAAAATACTATAAAATATTATAATGTATCTTCATTAATTAACGTCATTAGAAATATTAAAACAACAAAATTTAGTGAGATTGACCATTTTGTTGTTTAGATTTGAGCGGGCAAAATTTCTGTACAAACCAAAATATGGCTTCGTTGGAATACCGGTTGAAACACTTGTGGACAGTGCAGTTATAAATTTTGTTAGATCTGACAAATTGATGTTTGTAAGTGCACTTTATAGTTTTGATTCCCATTGAAGAATCATATTCTGGTTTTCATGTTATTAGATGCTGTTTTAGAGCTTTAGAGCTACACTGACAGAGCTAAATTCAAATGTTTTTATTGGAACGCAAAAGGTGACAACCCTCCTCAAAAATTTTCGCATCTGCCTACGACGGCCGCAATCCTCTTATCTTCGAGCGCAGCTTTTGGCATAAAACGCCTCCAGTGGCAACATTTTCCTGTATTCCAGACTGGGAATACACCTTTCTCCCCGTAATTCGTAAAACTAATGACGACCCTGCCTATGCCCCGGACAGTCCGGGGCAAATGTCTGGGGTCTGAAAAAAATAACTTTTTCCCCGGACCTATGTCCGGGGCTCCAATTTTTGCGCCATAAATTTACCCCGGACGTGAGAGATTTTTCTTATAAACTAGGCAAGGTTAATAAATTAATTAAAAATAAAAAAACTAACTTTACTTACCTTTCTCTGTCTGATCAGGATCCATTTTTCAGCTTTCGGTTAGATTTTAGAATTTGATTGCTGAACAAACCACGCTTGAGATTTAAGGTTCAAATACAGGCCTCACACACGAAACGCCAAAATCAGGACATTACAAGATCTTTTGGAAGACGGCATTTGTCCACGGAAGAATATTTCAATGAATTAGAAAAAAGCCCGCGCGGTCAGCGATTCTATAAAAAGCGACCGCGCCCCAGGCTGTCTGGGGCGTCCGGGGTAGTCTCTCAAAAACAAATAATACGGACCCCGGGCAAGCATCAAAAAAACCCCGGACTGTCCGGGGCATAGGCAGGGTCGTAACTAATGTGCGCGCATTATTTTGATGCTCTCCACCGTTTGGTCTGTCTCTGGAGGTAAACAAACCTGTTTTTTCCTGCGTTTCCATAGGGAAAGTTGGTTTTTTGAGCTTTTCTTAAGTTCTGTCGAACAAAATCCCCTCAAATTTTAGTATGTTCTCATCAATCTTTTCATGATCATGATATTATATAGAGTACCCTGCCCAGTTGGCGACCGAAATTTTTGGATTCAAATTTTTCACTTACTTTTAACTTTTTTGAAAATCCTTTTCAACCAACGGTTAGACAACTTTTAACATGTTCTTCGTGTTTGTTTTGATTTTTTATTTGAGGCGATCTTCTTAGAATAAAAAACTTTCGAAGCGAGCGGTACTAGTGCCCAGTTCCCGACCGACGTACCAGTCTGCGACCGATCGATAAAAAGAGAAAATCAGTGCTTTACTTGCAGGTAAGGTCATATTAATTGATCATGATGATAAAAAAACTCATAAGCTTTCCCTTATTAAATTTATTTACACTCGTTCTTTTGTCTTAAAATAGCTCACTTACATTTCCCTTCGGCATGTTTTTTCAGAATTATTCTTCAAGTTGCCATTTTTTTCTAAAGTTTGTTTTTGTTTTGTTTTGAAAGTGGCGGTCTATGGAGAGTCTTCATTTGATAAAAACGCGGGAATTTTTTATGCCTGTTTTTTTCTCTTCGCGTCTGGAATGTTTTGATCGCAATGTAGAGTCTTCTTTTTCATTTTTTGAGTTTGGTCGGTCGCAGACTGGACGTCAAATTTCGAAGCTGATTGCATCAACTTTTTTATCAATATTTCACACAAAGGAAACTGTATCGAGCTGATTTTTACAGAAATGCTTTCTAGCATACTCATTGTTTTGGACAAGTATTTTTTGGCGTGGGAGTTGAAGCGTTTTTTTCTTACGAAGCTTTTTTGTCCACAGGTAGCCATTTTTTATTTTTTTTGAAAAATCCGGCTTTTTCGTGTGCTTCCGTGCAAAGTTGGATCTTTCGGATTCTACTCGTTTTTTTCTAAAACTTTTTTTACACAGTACGGGAAATAGGTCAAGGCAGATAACTACCAAAAGAAATTCTCCAGAGGTTTGTTTTTGTATGACTTTTCTGGGTTCAAAGACGTTCGGTCGCCAACTAGACCGGTCGCCAACTAGACCGGTCGCCAACTGGGCAGGGGACTCTGATACCACCCTGAATTAATCTTTTGCCAAAAGAAAAGCAGATCCATATCAAAAGTTAGAAGCTGAAAACCTACTTTCCCTGACCTCTCGCAGGCAAAAAGGTGTTTGTTTACCTCCCAAACAGTTTTATACACAACACCATTTCTGAGAAGTTTGAATTACGGGGGAAAGACGTCTATCAGTTACATCAATATGCCTTCTTACCTGTCTTTAAAAATATAAATAAAAGTAATCACGGGAAAGGACGCGAAAAAAAAAGACATAAGTGTGAGAACAGAGTAATCAAACTCGTTAGAAAAAGTACCATTAGAAGTCATAAAAAATCAACCTGAATAAATGCAATCGAAATTCCAGAGAACTTCATAATTCCCCAAACAACATTACATTACTATGTCAAACTACCATCACATAAATTTTACAATTATGTCAGAGTAGACTACGCTCGCCACCGAAGAGGTTTATTTGGAAAGGGTAATTATATTTTATTGTTCGCTTCTTTTTTAAAGATTCGCCGGGTTGGAAAAGTATGAATTTCTTTGTACATATTTTACCTACCCCAAATATTTAGGAGGCTGAGTTTTAAACGAATTGTCAAGTTGAAACGAACGATAAATGTATCAATATCTGTTTTATTTACCCCCTGGTGACTTAACAAAAGAGACTCGATGTTACAATCCAATTATTGAAAGTTTGTGTCGGCCTTTTCATAATGAGCGAGACATACGTTCTCTGATTACGCAATTTTCATATTGACATTTTCAAGGCATTTTGATGTAACTGTCTATTCCAAAAGTTTGCCCCTTATGCCTTAAAATTTTGGTTCAGTCCCCACCATGATGCCAGCCCTTTGATGTCCAAAGAAAATATTTGTAAGAACTATTATAGCTATACTTTGCAAGTTTACACAAACCAGTTCTGGGTACTCCACACCAACACAACTTTGTGATCTGGTGGTGTCTGACAAGTAAAGTCTGACTGAAAAATACCTTCAAAAATTGATTGGACTTTGACCATTTGAACATTTTGAATTCGGTACTTTTACATGATTTTGAGTTCTATTTTTGACTCAGTTGTTCAAATTATTTTTCCAGACATCATTTGTATCCTTACTAATAATCGAGTCAAAGAGAGATAAACTCAAAGAAATATGGCGCCTTCTCCCACTACCAAAGAAATTTTCTAATGCAAAATGAAGGACTAAAAGTGAAATATTTAACTACGGAATTGATGTTATGATATCAGAATACAATAAATGACAACTTCTATCCTATATGTAAAAGATTTTCCTTCATGGGGATGAGCTCGAAAGGAAAGAAGATTGCCAAAGATGGTATAGTTGTAGATGGTAGGTAGTTTTTTTTTCAAATGATTGTGCACGCCAAGATCTTTTCAATCCATTGCACAAAAATAAGGGACCTTGAAGCCTGGAGAAAAGCTTAGTGTTAATTATTGATTTCAGCCCATCATCAGTGTATAATACATATAGACCACCCAATCAATTAAACTTGTCGAACCAAACGTACAATGCAATGAGTATATATAAGGGGTCACTCACATATCGATTCTTCCCACAACTAACGTCAAATTGACGCGAAGGGGTGGGTGGGTTAGAGTCTTTGACGCTAAGAAATTTCACCAGAAATATCAATTTTTAATACGTTTATTCCGTGACAAATGTTACTTTACTTCGCTGTTTTACAGAAATTTTAACCAAAACAAACGACACAATGTTTATGTCTCGAGTTCCTTTTGTTCACACTTCAGACGGTCCGCACGGCCCTTGAATTTCGCCGACGGTCGGTCTTTTTTTGTGAAATGCGGCTTTTCTGTTGATTATGATTATGGAGATAATTAATTCCGGCAACTTTCTGAAAAAAGTTTAGAAATTATCTCCATTATTTTTTAAATGTAAACTGCCTGAGCAAGTCGTAGCGAAATTAAAGATGGCTGACGAAACAACGATGAAAGTGAAGGAGAAAATTTTCATCGATTTTTGATAATTTTTGAACTTTGACGTTAAGAGGTGGGGGTGGGGGGGTTTTCAAATTAGCGTCAATTTGACGTTAGTCGTGGGAAGAATCGATATGTGAGTGACCCCTAATGGAAAAAGGACCCTGGCGAACGCACCAGACTTAGTAGGGGCCGTCGACATTCGACTTTTGAATTTTTTGAATTTCGCAGACGGTCGGTCTTTTTTCTTTGAAATGCCGCTATTCTCTTGAGTATGATTTACGGAGATAATTAGTTCGCCCAACTTTCGGAAAAAAGTTTAGAAATTATAGTCATCTGGGGTAATTACGGGACAGTTAAAATTAAGGGGTGAATACGGGACACCCCTAACTATGGTGTTATTGTTATAAATTTGGATTCAGATGGGGAGGATTTTGGAGATAGTCATTCTAGCTGCTAGAAAAATGTCTAGTTAGATTATTCTAACATATACTTTTGATGTTTCAACAAAAGTTTCATATGTCACCATAAAAATCAATTTTCGTAGTTTTAGAAGGAACTTTTCAAGCTTTAGTGTCAGGCTGTCAGGAAGAGCTGCAATCACTTTGATTATATTTTGACTGAATTCTGGCATCAAGATACCAGACCCCCGGGATCGATCATCGGAACGGCTCGATGACGGATCGATATGTGATCGATGGATTACTTATCGATCCGGATAGGAGATCGATGGACAGTACGGTCAAGTATCGCTTTTTTTTGTATTACAGAAAACGCGAATTAGATCTACGCTTTCGTGTTTTCACTTTCGATTTCGCCTAATTTCATAGCAAACCCATAGCAACGAGGTGCACAGGCATAGTTACGAGTGACTGCGCAAAAATCCCAACATAAGATTGATTTTAAAACTGTTTCATTAGATAAAGCATTTAAAAATACACCTTCTCTATGCTGGATTTTTTTCTCGAGTTAATAAATCTCAAGATATTGTTCAAAAGATTTCCCCTTATTTCACAGATAAGAAAAAGTAAAGCTTACTATACTAACGCGAGCGCTCAAAATGAAGAATCATGTGACATTTTACTCTGTAATTAGATTGTGCGTATACGTCAATAATAAAATAAGAAGTCCGTGAGGAATTACTGGCTGATTGGAATAATTTCACAGTTTATAATTCATTAAAAGCAAAAATGACATAATCAAAGAAATTGTGCATATTAATATATTTAAATCTTTTAGGAAACAGAGCACAAAATTCTAATGTGTTCATAGCTTTAGCAAAGAAGCAATTATAAAATACAACCTTGTTACCCCAAGAGAATCGACAAACTATGTTATGATTTCAACAATGATAGCAAGACTACTAATGTTAGCGGAACTCTCTAGGGAGTCTTGTTGTGATGTAACAGTAATTGTCTATGGAAAATATCATTTCATACTAATGGTAATGTACTGATTGAAAAAATGCAGAAAATGTCATATCTAGATCAATTTTTGGGTGTGTTAGAATGTGTTGAACATTACCTTATTGGTATATATTTTCGCGTGTTACAAATTTTCGCGAATCGCAAAATTTTTTCGAAAAAACGTGTTTCGCGTGTATTAAATTTCGCGATTGCCGACTTCTGGAAAATTTTCGCGTGTATTAAATTTCGCGATTCACTAAACTAGGTATTTTCAGAAAGTGGGAATATAAAGCAAGAAAAAGACTGATTTTGCTTGAAACACAACGTTTTTAATGTAAAAATACTAACAAAATACTAAGAAAAAATTATTCGCGCGTATTTAATTTCGTGATTTTGTAATTTTGAAAAATTTAAACAGTATTAAATTTCGCGAAAACTGACCAAAAAACTCGCGAAATTAAGTACCCGCGAAAATTTGTAACACGCGAAAATATATACCAATAAGGTATGATCGAATTATTTAAAGACGTTTTTCGTTGGTTGATGGAATAGCTGTTTGCGATTAGGTAAGTACCAAATGTTGATTTTTAACACCAAGAAACGTGGTCTACGTTGTACGAGGGGTAAATCGATTGAGAATAGGGTCACCTGATTTTTTTACATGCTTCAGCTTTTTTCACATGCACGTAAAATTCTACTGAAAGTATTACAAAACACCTCGGTAGAGTTTTTCCTCGTTGTCAAAGAAGATGTACGTATAATTTACGTAACTTAAGAGAATGAATGAACATCAAATTTTCGTAATGCCTTTACGAAAAATTTTACGTGCTTGTGAAAAAGCTTAATCTTGGCTTTTTACGTAAACAGTTACGTTTTCTTCGAAATATTTTTTCCATCTTTTTATTATTTTTGACATTTCAAAAAACACCAGAATTGACTTGACTTTACCCCTCGGAGATCGTTATATTTGTTAGCAAGGAAACACTGTCTAACCTTTTTCTTTTTTCCTGCAACATCCAAAAGAGAAAATGCTGAACAAGGAATTCGAGTTTTTTCGAGATTTCCGCAGTGAAGCGGTAGACGGGATTCCGGTCTATATATTTGTCTGTTACGGAAATCTAAATGGGACAGAAATAAACAGTCCAAAACTAAAAATTCAGTTGGAATGGTTTTGAAGTGCAATTTCTGATATTGAATTTTGAATGGGGACGAAATGAAAGTGAAAGTGAGGCTGGAATTGTAAGGCTTTTATGCTAAAGGGGACGAAACTTTTATTAAGCTTTCCAGTGTGTCCACCGGGTCTGTCACACAGGGGTGTATAATTATTTGCCATCTGGTTTGTGTGTGACTAATATCATAATGAATGTACAAAACATCAAGATGAATATAACACCCCTGTGTCACAGACCCGGTGGACCCCCCACCCCAGTGGAACAATAGGCCAAAAATCGTCCCCGGTGGGAAAAATATCCTACAATTTCAACCCCACTGCGAAATTGCTCTATGATTTTATCCCCATTGAAAACTGAATGTAAAAAATTGCACTCCAAAACCATCCCCACTGGAATTTTCGAGCTGGAAACAATAGATTTTCTATCCCCATTGGCATTTTGATTGAAATTTTCATCCCCACTGAGGTTGGGGAAAAAGTTAGGGAAAAAGTTCTACCGGGGCACTGAGACAGGGGGTAATATACAATTTTTTGCTTTTAGTTGAATCATGGCTGATAGTTGTGGGTACAAACAGAATTCTACGGTTTGAAAGACCGTGTCTAAAGCATCAACTTCTAAAAGTATGACTAGTGCTTAATTTCATTCTTGTGCTTATTTTTAGCAAGAAACTTTGTAAACATTTCATACGAGAGACATTTCTCTGAGTCTCTATGGTAGAACGCGAACTATTTTTATTAACATTCGAATACTTTAGGCGTACAAACTTTCGCGAGCAGAAACTTTCGCGAGGACGAAACATCGCGAAATTCACAACATTTACTTTCGCGAATTTAACGGAGAAATATTTTTCGCGAGCATAAACTTTCGCGAATCAAGACGTAAAATTGAGAATTTTCACATGAAAAAATGGCTTAGAGGGACAAATACTTCTTGTATTGGCTTGAAACATTTGTTCTTTGACTTATTAGTCTTTTAGCAGGCTAAAAAGTGTCATAAAAATTACATTTTATTCAAAGTTAGAAGTTTTATAGATTTTCTATTTTGTCAAGAATATTTCGCAAGCATAAACTTTCGCGAATGGCCCTTCCTAGAATTTTTAAAGACATTTACTTTAGCGAAAAGGGCCAAAATTCGCGAAAATCGCGAAAGTTTCTGCTCGCGAAAGTTTCTACGCCTAAAGTAGTTCAACTAGTCGACTACTTTTTAGCTCTTGAGTGTAGGGGTATTTTCACAGATTTCTGTAAAGGCCGAAGGGCTAGATGTCGTGCTTTAACCTCTTCCATGTCGATGGAGGTCCCAAAAGCACAGAAGTCTCAGTGTGGGGTGTGCGAAGTTATTTTTCGTAGTTCCGCCGGCGAGAAAGCTGAGCCAAAAATCAATAATCCACCCGTTGCTTGTGATAGTGCTGGATGTACCTACTGGGTGCACTCTAGGTGTACTGGGACTATAGTTTTCACCGATGAGGAACAGGAAAATTTGAAGTTCCTTTGTCCAAAACACGATACCAACAATAAAAAAACTCGTGCGCTCCGCAAGAAACGGTAGATTCGTTTTATGCTGCGTTCTTTGTGTTGTGCCCGTTTTTATGTTATCTCTGGTACCGTTAAGTCAACAGCAATTAAACATGGCTAAATCCTTTTTAGAGTTATAAATTATTGGCTTCAGGTATGCGAACAGAAAAAAATTTATTTCAGTTGCCAATGAGTTACGAAAAAGAGCTAAATTGCCAAATTTTCTGATTAGTTTCTACGGTTTTGCCCTCCAAATTTCTGATTACCAAACATCGAGCGGGCCAGCCCGTCTTCCAGCAAACCTAGTTCTCGCCGCAAATTTTTTTCCGTAAGCGGCCCAAGCCCTGATTTAGTGGCCCAAGCCCTGATTTAGCAGCCCAAGCCCTGATTAAGCAGCCCAAGAACTGAATTACCGGCCCAAGACCTGGGAAACTTTGCGATTTTGGAGACTTTAAAAATAAAATTGCCGAAATTGCGAAATTGGGTTACGGTTATAGAGGGAATTAAATCCACATTAAACGTGTTTTTACCACGCCCTCCAAGAAAGAAAACGTAGACAGAGAATCGATATACTAAAAAACTCATTACAAAAAGTTAAAGTCCTAGTTACATTTGCTGAAAAGAATTTACTTTTAATAAATATACCTTGCCAGAAAAATTATATCATAATAAATATTACGTGTTTTGCTTGCATAATTAACGGCTCTTAATCACTGCAACAATTTTCGGATGGCTGCACTGAATCTGTTGTCGGGTCTCAAAGGGGGGTCTCAAAGGAGTAACGCTTCGTTATCATTTTGTTAAATGTCAAATGAAGAGAAATTGCGTGCTGACAGTATATGGTTTGACTTTGATGTGAAGTGGTATTCTGAAAAGAGAAATAACAACAAAGGTAAGCTAGCCGTCGCTTTTCCTAATACAAAATATTTTTAAACTTGACTTCACTGATGGAAGATTCAGCCATTAAAAAGTCTTGAGTATCGATCCTTTGTTGATCCATTATCGAGCTAGTATTTCAATTGAGTATATCGATTCGTCATCGATCGTTAATCGATTCGTCATCGATCGTTAATCGATTCGTCATCGATTGTTAATCGATTCGTCATCGATCGTTAATCGATTCGTCATCGATCGTTAATCGAGTATGCATCGATTATAAATCGATTATAAAATTAATTAGCGGGTTGGGGACGCTTATTATATTAGGTACCCGAGAGTACCATATATCAGCCATTTTTAAGCCGGCCCCCTCCGCTTTTTTAAGTTCGGAGCTATGGCTCAGGCGAAATTCCGTAATCTAAACCTTCCAGCAGATGTTGAAAGTTTCCCCGACCTTCTCCCAGAGCTTTCTTAGCGTGTCGAAAGAAAATTTCTACATCAGGTCCCAGATAAGTACCGATAAGTAAATCCGGTTTGACGCCATTAGATCGATATGGATCGATTAATCAATATAAAAAAACGGTCGATATTTTGATTGGATCGATAGAGGTGTCGATAGGTAATCGATAGGTGTCGATAGGTAATCGATAGCGAGAAAGATCGATTAATATTAGAGCTCGATTTTTAGAAAGAGTCGATAGGGTCGATAAGATCGATAAATGATTGATGATAGATTGATGATAGATCGATAACTAATCATAAGCTTAAAAAAATCTTGAGTATCGATCCTCTATCGATCTCCTATCCGGATCGATAAGTAATCCATCGATCACATATCGATCCGTCATCGAGCTGTTCCGATGATCGATCCTATCGAGCGCGGGGGTCTGGAAGATACTATGGTTTGAGATTATAATAGTCTCATTGTCAAACAAAGCACCTTATCTCTAAAAAGTGTGTCCCATATTTACCCCGTAGTCAAATCTTAATTTTGGGGTAATTATGGGACACTAAAGTTTGAGTTTCAAGTGTTTATTTTTTATAAGAAAAGTACAAACTTGATTTCCTAGTTTAATGGAATCATAACTACACTCTAAGTCTTTCAAAACCTGCAAAGGTTTGCATCTAAATTTACTTCAGTTGGTCTAGATTGCTCTATACAAATATTACTGTTTAAAGTGTCCCGTTATTACCCCAAAATGGGAAAAAAGCTGGGGTAAAAACGGGACACTGTCACTAATTTTGTTGAAAGTCCTTTAAATGATAGCACTTGGATTTGAAGTCATCAAGTGAATGCAAAACCTCAAATATCATGACCTTTTGGAAAGATATCTGGATTTTTCAATAACATTTTATACCTGTCCCATATTTACCCCGAGGGTGTCCCGTAATTACCCCAAAATGCGGGGTAATTACAGGACACCTTTAAAATAAATTTTAGGAACATCTACTAAATTTCAAGGAAAAGTAATACATCTTATGTAAAGGTCATACTTTGACAAATAAAATATCAAAAGATCGGATCTCTAGGATTAATACTTTCAGAGTGATGCCCAAATAAGTCAAAATCGTCCCGTAATTACCCCAGATGACTATATCTCCGTTATTTTTTAAAATGTAAACTGAGCGAAGCTGTAGCGATATTAAAGATGGCTGACGAAACAACGATGAAAGTGAAGGAGAAAATTTTAGAGTTTCATCGATTTTTGACAATTTTTTAACTTTAGAGAATTTGATGGTCGTTAACGTAGAGGGGGGAGAGGGTCAGAACCATAACGGCCAAATGCCGTTAAAAAATTTGAAAGTCACCATAACGGCCAAATGCCGTACCGGACTTATTGCGTCCGGTGTAGCGAAAGGATACTTTTTGCCACCGGACAAATACACCGGACAGTCCGGTGCGTGTCAGCAGGGCCCTTAATGGAACTAATCGAATTCTATCGAAGGATTTAAGTATATAAGTTCGATTAAAAAAATTAATCCAACCTAATTGAACACTCACAATTTTTGAAGTAGGAGTTGGATTAGTTTGGTCAGTAAAAAGTTCGATTAGTTTAATCATTTGAGACCAGGGGATGTCAATCGAAAAATTCGATTACCGAATCAATCGAACTTAATCGAAGCCAATCAAATAATTGATTTTCGATTAGCGGAATTGATCGAACTGCAATCGAATTTTACATCTTATTTTTGATTGGATTCGATTACAGTACCGTTCGATTGACGTTCGATTAGTTTCGATTAGCTTCGATTGCATATACTTTTCGATTGATTCGATTAGTTCGATTAATGACTAATGTTTGATCAATAATTCGATTTATATGTTCGATTGGCATTCGATTGATTCCATTTATGTTCGATTGGCATTCGATCAAATTTTGTTAAAATCTTTTAAATCTGTTTAAATTAAAATGTGAAAAAAATCTGTAGTGGAACACACGCGAATGTCTGGAACGAAGAAGAACATATTAGCAAGTTTATGTATCCGAGATAAATCGAGGGGGACGGTATAAAGCAAAGTTGAAATTTCTCCAAAATCACTGTCCACTTTGCTCAACGACGGTAAAAACACCAAAATACCGTCGTCTGTTTATGTAAGCAAAGGCGATATAGAGCCGTACATCAACTATCCACTTTGTTTTGTATCATTTCACTTACCGTCGTTGTTGATGTCCTCCAATACATAAACTCTGTATTAGTGGCAAAACAATGGAGCGTTTGACGTCACTCACGTGGCAAGTTACATGCGCGTGATTTGTTAATCCTATCGGGCAATACTGTTAGGCGGTGGGCATTCTCTAATTCTCAAATCGGCGTATTGTCATTTTGAATGAAAACAAAAAAGTTAATCAACATAAAAGGGGTTGCGGAACGACCGTTCCGTTTTCGCAAAGCGAAGAAATTTCGACACTAACAAATTATTTTTATAAGTCAAACTTTTATTGATAATGTTTTCCAACTCAACTCTTTCTTTTTTATAAGAATTTTATAAGAACAATACGAGGCTCAAAAATTAAATACGCCGGGTTTTGAGCAATTCAAAAACAATTTCAGGCTCAAAGTGCAAAAAAGGACAGCCAAACCTTTAAAAAAATTTACTGGTTCTTATAAAAAATAGTGCAAGTGACAAAAAAGAACACACATGTTTCTTGTGCAATGGCTGAATGACCAACAACAAAGATATTACATTAGGCTTTAGGCTGGTAGTTTATCTGAATAAATTGAAAGACTTTTATCCCATCTTTTTGTGAGTTTTTGAAACAATTACTTAGCTCTCTATAAAACTTTTACAAAGACAAATTTATCAACAATTCAAAAATTATATTATACATTTCCCTTCAAAATTTAAAAGAAAATAGTGCGTAGTTTGAAAGATGATCTTGAGCTTTTCAGCCATTAGAACCTAGGTATACAATCTCTCAAAATGTGCTACCTCTTTATGATATCATTCACTTCAAATGTAGTATCAATTTTCCGAAAAGGAATCAGCAGCCTAGCAATAATTTCCAGTAACATATCAAGACTAGTGAGATTTTTTGCGTGATGAAATTTTGTCTTTTTGTGAGTCTATTTTTGCGATATTGTGTGTTCGGCAAAAAGATGTTCCCAATGTTTCATTTATAAAATCAATCCAAACCAGTCCAAACTAATTTTTTCAAGAATCTTGCCTTGCAGAATAAAATTAAAAAACTTCTATAATTCATATAAGTATATTTTAAAAGTAATGCCATTACTATTTATTAGGCGGTTATAATAACAAGCGTTATCTACAATCTCAGGTCAAAGAGTTTATGAAAATATAAGTTGATTTGCCAGTAAAAAACACTTTATATCTTGTTTGAAAATATATTCGAGCTAGCATCAAAAGTAACATACAGGTACTTTTATCATTTTTAAGTTGTCTTTTGGGCTAAAGTCATCAATCATGCTTTTGTTATCACTTTATCGTACAAATATAAATCGGCATTACCATTCTAATTGATGATGATCAAGCTCCAATGTTAAACAAAAATCTCTCGAGAGTCGCAAGCGATAATGGAGGAGTCAACAATCAATCAAGCCAAATCAAAATGATTCCATTTACATTTATCGAATAAATATTGAAGAAATCTTCAAAGACGAAAATAGCAACTAGTAATGAGTAATTATCACTTTGATTCTGCTTTCCAGTTGCCAGTACAGTCTTCTCTTTTGTCTCGTAAACATTGCACGGAATAACATGGAACTGGCACAATTTATATTCAGCAGGATAGGACCATTTTATTATTCTCCGTCAATCACAATCTGTTCATACAGTCATAATACTATGTATATTTTGGTTTTATGCTGCTTCTTTGTTGTGCACGTTCACCCACCAAAACTCTGAAACACTGCTGATTCAGCCAGTCGGCCGATTGGTAGTTAAAAGTCACCCATCACATCAATCAAGCTCGACTTCACCTGAACCCTGAAGACAGAAGAGATGAAAATAATTATAGTTAGAGTAAAATGAAATAAACACACGACCCATATGAATAAAAATAAGCCTGTGGAAAGAAAACATGGCCATATGATATCCATGAAACACATGGCCAAGAAAAAAACATTTTGTTTTGTGAGATGAAATCCAATTTAATACAAAAAAGTCAACACAAAGAAAAAGTACTAATGTAACATTCCAAAGGTAGTTGAAACTATAAAGGTGAAAAAAAAATGAAGATTTACCTTTCAATGGGCCATAAATCAGTCCAAAAGTTAATGCATGCACCTCAAAACCGAAGAGATTCGTTGGTTTTCAGGGCCATCTTTGTTGTTTTGAAAATTAAACGCAGAAAAAAAGACTGGGCCCAGACATCTGGAAGAAGCGGGAAAAAAGCAAAGGAGATAAAGTTTTGGTACTATTACTATTATTTGTACAAAAGTTGCAATTTTCATAAAAGATCTTACATTATGATACTCAAAACATAGATTATATTCTATTAAAATAAGTAATTTATGAAACAGATACTTCAAATAGTGCTAAACTAATTTTAACCCCATCCAACACGAAGCAAAGTCGATATTTCGCCATCCCACCGGCTCATTTTCAGAAATTTTCGTACATATACAGATTTTTTTACGCCACGCGCAGATCTAGAGAAAGGATGCTACACTCCCTATTCGGGCGCTTCGCGCCCTCAAAACGGTCGTTCCGCAAAAAGGGTGCGCTATCAGTGAAAGTTATCAAGACATGTTATGACAGAAAGTATGATTGATAAACTTGGTGGAGTTATCAAAACAAATTTGTTGTCAAAGAGATTTAACACTAAGTGAAAATACAGGCCAGATATCAACAGTCCCATGTTTCGACCAATCATCCCAAGTTAGAGCAGTTGACGATAATCAATAATGATAGATAATAATCAAAGGTGGTCAGTGACCACTTTATCGTTATCGATTTTATCGGTGATCAAATACTCACTCGACTCCAAATTATGGCATTTTTTTCGACCATTTTCGATTTGTTCAATCATTTCAATTACTTTTCGATTACCTCTGATCATATTGAATACCTTTTATTGTATCAAATACCTTTGATTTTATCAAATCTGTTTCCTGTAGCAATGCGTCAAAATAATCTGAAATCTAGTTTATCTCGCCCAATCAAAACACACAATTCAGGCGCAATAACGACTTTTGTTTTCTCCGACCAATCAGACAGCGCAATATGAGTTACTTGAGGAAACCCAGGGCGAAGTGAAGGCACACAAAATGTCGGGGAAAATGAAGGGGAGAAATAATCTTATGGCTGGCGATTCTTTTTGTCCTTTGGTTTTAGATCAATGCGGTCAATGTTTTTGGTTTTTCTTAAACTAAGATATATGATAGTAATTGGTTATGGAAGTGATAGTTATTGAAGTTATTGAAAGTAATCAATAACAATCAAAGTACTCAAATGGTTATCGAGTCTTTGAAGGGTTGTTAAGAAAGTAATGGAATACTCACAATTTTTTTGAAATTTTGATACTCGAAATTTGATAGTTAATCGATAAGTGGTCGTTTGATTACTTCTATCATTATCAATTATCTATCATCGGGTCTTAAGGGGGGATAACACCTTTGGAAAAAATTGAAGAAGGGGGATCAGAAATTTTCATGAAAAAGAGGGGGGATAGCAAGGAAAGCGGGATAGTTTAAGAAGGGGGGCTTTCATGTATATTGTAGATTATTTTCAAACACTGTTATGAAATTTAGTCTTCATGAAAGAAAGTTTTCTGTTGGAGTAGTCTGAGTCAAAAAGAAGAAGTAAGTTTATTATTTTGCTTTCTCTTTCTGAAGATATTTCACCATATCTTTGTTAGCTATTTTTGTCCAGCTATTTTGAGTTTGAATAATTTTTTTAATCAAACTTTAATTGTTCGATCGAGTTCGATTAGTTCTAGTGTTCTATTAGTTCAACAAGCTTGATTAATCAGATCTGGTCTAACTAATAGCACACGTTGTTGAATATGTACTCATTTAGATTATAGACTGATTTTGTATGACATCGTTTTCACCAACGATCAGCCATTCTTCTAAGAAATGGTAGAAAGTGTATGTACAGAATGAATTCAGTAACACCTTGAAAGCTCAAAGTTCAAAGCTCAATTCCCGTTTTGACCTGTGCATAGTTTTTTATTTTGTGGGTGAAATTTATGTCAGTTAGGAACCGGCAGCTTGCTTGAGGTTTGCTTGAAGACAGTCCCTAAATGGATTTTGCCGAATCAGTCTGTAAGGGCCACAAACAGGATTGCTAGTTTTTTATAGCACCTTTTTCTACAATTAATATACCAGACCGTACTAATCGAACGTTCAATTGTGATCGAATAGTCTATGCTTAAACTCCTATATCAAAATTACGGGATTTGGAGTGTGGGCTGATTTTACTTTCATTTTCAGTGGTTTCACTTTCAATTTCGAGCCAACATCTTAGCAACGATGTTCTTGCCCATAGTTACAGGGGTTTGTGCCATGAACTAATAAAAAATGAAAATTTTTGCATCAATTCTTCAAAATGAAAATATTTAAGATTTCAAGTTCTTCTTTTATTCAATGATTTTTTACGGCACTTTGCTGACAATCAATCTGACTCTTATATCAAATTCCCGCTTTCTTCAGTAAATTGAAGATGAGAAAAAACCTGAGCCATAGGATCACGGATTTAAACAAACATATGAAGGGTGGGATTTTACAGCCGCCCGTCGTGCAAGCAATGAGAGGTCACAGGTGCCAAAAAGAAGGGGTGTGTGAAATACGGCAATCTCATTGGTGGAAATTTGATAAACAGCTGCAAAGGAGCGCCGGGAAGCAATCAGTAGAAGAGACCACTGTTGTTTTTGTTGTAGATTTCGACACATAGGGATTACTTGTCAATGTGTTGTGTCAGCATTGTATTGTTGTAAAGGGAAAGATAAAAGAGGTAAGTGATTTGCATGAACTTGGTCCGAAATGAAAAATGGCATAGTTTTCCAGATATATTGAGCTGGCTGGCTTCAGAAACAACATTTTATTTCATATTCTCAGTTAGTGAAGGAAGGCCTATGCCCCTTTATCGCAGCAGTCCAATTTTTTGTCCCGTACGTGACAACTCCATTACATTGCTTCAAATATTAATGATGAAGAAAATTCTGCCCAAAATTTGTTTTTTTTCCTTTCAGGAAACTAAACTTTTACTACCTATATATGTGTCATGTTTTTCAGACACTTATCCTTATCTGAAAAGAAAATAATTTTTTTAGCCAAATTTGCGCTGAGATGCTCATCATGCTGAAAAAAAAACACTTGTCCCATACGCGTGAAATACTCAAAATCGATAATATGTGCAAAAATGTTTTGTATTCCCTGAAGTCACTCGTATGTATGTATCAAAAAGCACTAAAAGTTTTACCATACAGATCTTTCTTTTTCGCGATATTTCGCACTTTTTATGTTGCATATGGGACAAAATTAGGATTTCCATTTGTCTTGTACGCAACAAAATTTGAAAATCATTAAATTTAACAAGAAAACTCTATTTTAAACAAATCTTATGCATTGATTGGTGAATCTACATCATATTGCTTCTTTAAATATCCAAGAAGTTAGTTGTATGAATGAAAGTTATTGAGGGTTAAAGAGTGATTTTTCCCCTATTCAAGTGCAATGGTGTATAACATAGATACCCCCCATAGACTATGATAGACCTATATTAGAATGAAAAAGTTAAGTTTTTCTGAAAGTCAAAAGGTTAATGAAGATTTCCCAAAAGTTATTTGGTTCTGAATTACAATTTTCTTTTCAAATTAAGAGGCTGTTAACATTACTACAATTTTGTCACGTACGGGACAAATTCTAGCTGTAAAACCCGTGGAAAAAATTGAAATGAAAAAGTTAAGTTTTTCTGAAAGTCAAAAGGTTAATGAAGATTTCCCAAAAGTTATTTGGTTCTGAATTACAATTTTCTTTTCAAATTAAGAGGCTGTTAACATTACAATTTTGTCGTGTACGGGACAATTTCTTAGCTGTAAAACTCATGGAAAAAATTGAAAACAGGAATACAGCTTGTAAGGTGTGATGAAACTAGTTTTTTCCTAAGACACCAAAAGAAGTTAAATTTTTGCCCTTCGGAACAATTTCATGCAAACCACCCTAGCCTAGTTTCTAATCCTGATATAGGAGTTTAAGCTTAGACTGTCGAAGTAATCAATAAATTATCAATAATAATCAAAGGTAGTCAGTGACCACCTATCCATTTTATCAGTGATTGAATACTCACCAGTACTCACTCAACTCAAAATTATGGCATTTTCTTTGACCATTTTCAATTTGTCTGATCAGTTTCAATTACTTTTCGATTACTTTCGATCATTTTTGATCATATTGAATAGCTACCTTCGATTTAGCCTGGATATCCAAGCTCAAAATTTTAGAAAAAACTAAATTTACCTCAACATACAAAGTTTAAAATTATACAGCTTGGTCTCCCTAGAGAATGAAAGTGCAAACCCGTATCTCCAAAACTTTCCTAGCAAACCCAGCGCATCAAACAGAAATTAATATAAAGCAGCCTTACAAGATCTAAAGCATTTTAAAACATCTGAAGATTACACCAAAGTCCATAAACAAGTTTGCAACTGCCACCATCAACCATGTTTTCTTGGAAAATGAACTTGCTTCTGTTTCATCTTTTTCATTCATGTTTTTATGTAACAAAAAGCTGTATGTTCACTAGCAAATGGTGGGTTACCCTATTTTTATGTTACTATTTTCATCTACATGTACCTTGAAAACACTATTCGCTGCTGAGATAAATGTAGAAGGACGTTTTAAAAACTTATTTACCTGTAATATTATTATTATAAAAAGTCTCGAACTACCTAATCGACGCTGTTTTATCAGTTGTGGTGAAATATAAACAAACCAAAATAGAATCTGTTGTGAAGCAATACAAAACTTTTGCAAAAAAAGGAATAGGATTGATTTTGTCATGTTTTTAGCTCCTTAAATGATTTTCTATGCCCTACAAAGATAGATGGCGATCAAACAGTAGCATTTCAATCTGAAAAACGGGTTTTGTTAAGCTCAGAGTGCCATAAAGAAAGTTTTAAAGCTTAAAATGGTATCGCATATATGAAAGTTTGGATATAGAGATAGTTCTATGTAACCTTTCTTAATACAACACATTTACGATTACACAACTGGTGCAACTGTGTCTTCTTGCTAAAATAAGTCTCAAAATTGATCTAAAAGAGTAATTAGAGCTAAGATGTGAGTGAAAATAAACAGAAAATGATCACTTAGCAGAAATTTAGACGCTGAGAGTTTCAAAACATCCCACTTTCGTTTTTCCGCTTCATTCCCAAAGCCTTTTAAAAAACGAGGCATTGTGGGTACTTTTTTAAAACTGAATATATTTTTGCTGTCTTACTACAATGAAAACGGAATTGGAAATCACACGTGTATTCCGATCAGAATAATAACTAATACTTGCTTAGGGCTAGCCATTAGCGTTGTTCAATTCTAGAAACCTGTTTGGGGTCTTTTTTACCGAAAACGTAGAAGAATCAGATTTAGAATGAAAAGTCTTCTGGACGACCTCTGGGAAAAAATTGTGGAAGGGATATCAAGGGTCACAAATTAGTGACATGACATGGCTGGAGGTATTCAATTACCAAATGAACTGCAGCATCATGGTAGTCAACATTTGAACTTCTGCAGAGAACTTAAGCTTCCATGACCACTACACAATGACACTTTTTTATAAATACAAGATTTTAAGGAACCCTTTACAGTGAAGGATTACTTCACACTCTATGTTTTGATATACCTTCCTTACCTGTTAGTGTGTTTGCTTGTATTTGAAATGCCATAAGAATTATTTCTAATTTCTCTTAGATATGGATTTAAAGAAGGAGGTCACAATAGAGGAACAAAAACAATGGTAAGGCCCCTTTAATAGAAATTATTGTTAAATGATAATGTTGTAGTGTATATTGTTATATTTAATTTCCATGCAGGGGTGCTGGACCTAATGGCAGAAGGAAAGGTTCTCTTAAAAGTGGCTAAAACCGTCTTTTCCTGAACATTTTGTTTGGCTGTAAAAATCAAATTTTTGTATTTGGGGAAATTCCCTTTTGTCATTTTGATGAAAAATGAGCATTTCTCGTGATTAGCTTGGTATTTATAATTTATTTAGTTTGCATTTTCTTACTATTGTTACCATATTTTCTATTTTCTTTTTACATTAACCTTCAGGGTAGGTCCATTCAGCATATAGCTTGTTTTTTTAACTTTCGTGTTTTTTCAATTTTCAGTATTACAAGATCCCATTTTAAAGATGATCGAGGTAATATTTTTTGATATGTTTCACACTAGTAGAACATTAAATTTCTTTTACATAATCGGGTAACAAGAGAAAGTTAATTTTTCAAAATTTTAATCCTAGATAAAAATATATATTTTGGGAAAGCGGAAAAAAAGACCATGTCAGTCTGGTTCAGTAACAAACTTTTTTCATGTATTATTGTGAAAAGAAAGCAAGAACAATTTTGTTTAGACGAAGCCAAATCTTGTAGTTGTACAAAGATATAACAAATATGAACTAATTTTGTCAATTTTAAGCTATAGTAAGTAAGTAAGTTTGCGACCGCAGTCAAGGCTCCCTTTTCGTATAGCTGTCTACCCGAAGGTAGGGGAGGGTGCCACTCCTTTCTCTGGATTTCTCCACTTACCCTCGATCTGTCTCTTTAGTTGCTGAGCATCAGCAGAGAGGCATCAAGTACCATTTTGGGAATATATGGTATGACCCGGCGCACCGTAGCTGGTTGCTTTACCTTTATGCTACACGGTCGCATTCCCGAAACAAACAATTATGTGATGTTTATTTTTGGCCCTACTAGTGAATTATGGTTATTGATTCCTTAAAGAAGTACCTTCTTTGTACCTTCTTATTTCCACAGGGCCAGAATCATACTTTCCAACCAAAAATCGTACCCCAAAGAACAGCAAAATTGGGAAGCATTTGGCTGAAGTATTTCGGACTGATTTCATTACTGCAATGAAAGTTCCAGACTCGCAGCCATTGCCAGCAGGAAAAACAATTACACTGAAAGACACTTGGAGGCAGGAATGGGAGAAAGGCGTACAGGTATTGTGGTGATTTTTTAATAATATAAGAATGATAAAGAGTTATACTTTTGTAGTGTCTCCAACAAGAGTATGCTTGAAAAATTATTGTTTGGCTTTCTGAGCACATTTCTTGAAGTCGGACGTGGTTGATATATTTTCTAATTGTATCCATAGGTTCCTGTTCATCCAGAGAAAATTCTTAAGGCTGTTGTCAGGTATTATTCCATTCAATTTATTTTAAAAATAGAAATCTAGACAAATTTAATTTATTATTCTGCGTGAAGATTTTCGAAAAATATGATAAAGTCTATCCTCCAGCTTTGCAAATTCAATATTATTGTTTTTTCGATTGTGGGAAAAACAGGGTCGAAATAGATTTACCAAGGAAAGTACACTATAACTTTTAAAGATGAATATTTAGATTAAGATATTCTCCATAGGAGCAGAAGGCCCTTTTAGTCTATTTGAAGTTTTGTATTTTGAAGTTATAGTGTGATAATTTGTAGCATTTTTCTATTTTTTGCAGAAATTCTGGCATTGAGCTGCCCCAAGTTAACTCGGAGAATATTTTTAAAATGTAAGCAAAATTTAATTCTTTCATTTATTAATTTTAATAATTACAACACGGAAACTATATTTTGAAGATACAATTCTTTATTTATAACAATCTTTATGTTTCAGGCCTGAAAAATTCTTTAAATTCAGTGAAGAAAACTATGTGAAGGCAGGCAGAGAAAGTCTTTCGTCTTGTAACTACGACTTGGACGATATCGATATGGGATGGTTAAAAAGTACAGAAACGATGAGAACACTCAAAAAATGTATTGTTAAATGTTTTTTCTTTCTGTTTTTAAACCAACTCTTTGGTGGTAGTCCAGGGTAGTTTATATTGCAAAAAGGTTTTTTTGATATGTATTTGCTACACAAACGTATCTAAATCAATTGTCTTACTCAAGGTTTTTGCGAATCATTATATTGAAAAAAAATAACTTTATATTCATTTCTATTATTTAATTTTTCAAGCACCTTCAATTGATGCACTAACAATGGAAAGGGCTATCACTTGGTTTGAGAGAGAGGTATACTAATTCAAGTTAACTGCGCTTTTCTCATTTCTTTTCCAAAAAACAACTTCTTTATAAGGCTCTGATAATGAAATACATCTCCATTTTGGTTATACTTACTTGCGTTATTTGTGTATCAAGAATTAATCTAATTAAATCTTATGCTAGAGTTCCTCTAGTCATCACCTTTTGGTTTTCATACAGTGTTTTTCCAAGATGGCGCATGCGGTGGCAACAAAAGAAGGACTTAGCATCGAGTACGATGAAAGCACACAATGCAACGTTTGTCTATCGGTAAGTTAGTACCCAACTCACTTTCTTGGATATGTTATCTTCAAGGACATGAACTTTAGGCTCAATAATATCGAGCCTACTAAACGAGACCTTCATTTATTTTGGACTTTAACATGGTGTGTGTTAGTATGATTGCTTTTATTTTCTTCACCTTACAGCCAGATGCAGAAGATGGCAATGAAATCATATTTTGCGATGTCTGCAATATGTGCGTTCACCAGGTATGAAATTCAATATTATTTAACCTGAGAAACCTCTAACTGATAAAAATTTCCGACAAGCAATAAACCTTTAATAAAAATATGTGAATGTCAGAGCAAGCAGTTTTTGTGGGAAGTGAATTTTGTGACTGACTGAGAAATCTTTTTTAACCAAAAGTCTTTTCTGTGAAGAATTTTCAAAAAAAGAAATTGAAAAATTGGGCACCTTTGAAAAACAAATGAATTGCCAATGTGCTTGATCTTCTCCGACTTTTAGCATTGTTATGGTGTGCTGGAAATACCTGAAGGAAATTGGTTATGTAATCCGTGCTCAAGGGGCGTTCTTGACCCGCCATGTTGCTTGTGTCCCGCTAAAGGGGGCGCCATGAAAAGAATAAAGTGAGTTAAGTTTGAATCTTCGAGAATGTTTTTACGAAACACATTTTTGCTAAGTTTTAGAATTTTAAGTCTCATTTCTTCAAAAATGTTGTCTTGTTAAGAGCCATTTTCTGTAACAGTGGGGCAAGATTTGAGCATCCTGATAGTAAGAAATGTTTCATGATCTCATCTTTGGATATTTTGTTCTTAAGGTGAAAAAATGAGAAATCCAAAAGGACAAGTCTCAAAAATCAAAAATCCACTGTTACAGAAAATGGCTCTTAAGAACAAGAGAGGTTCTATAACGGTTCTTTTGTATCTTAAAGAGGAAAACCAAACAGTTATTTCTTTATAATCTAAATCCTTTCCTCTACTATACTTCTACGATATGTAAACAAGCTATATCAATTTTTTTTTATTCTTGTAGAGATTCTTATGAATGGATCCATGTCATTTGTGCATGGTGGGTCCCTGAAGTCAAAATCGAAGATGTTAAATTCATTGAACGCATACGTAAAGACAAAATACCGGTAAGCAAGTGATCAATCCCTGAGATTGTTTTTAATTTTTTTTCGCAGAACATTATAGGTAGACTGATCTTCTCTTAAGGGATCAGCGCTATTTTTATATTAATTTTTTTTAATAGCCTTTCATACATAGACGAATTCAACGCTCACAGCAATAATTAAAGAATTTAACCCTTTTAACTGTATTTAATTTCAGGCAAGTCGTTGGAACTTACTTTGTTGCATTTGTCGAGAGAAAGATGGTGCGTGCATTCAATGTAGTGTAAGTAATCAAAGTTGTAAACAGTCCTCAGAGTTTCCAAAGGCCAAACACTAAGTTTTTTTAAATTCAGTTTTCCAAGTTGAGTCAAACTTGATTTACTTGGTGGAATTTTTCATTATTTAAAATGAGGTATTAGAATATTTACTATAAAATACATTTTAAAAATTTAGAGTACAGTAGTATATTTCATTTCTTTTGCATGATCGGCAAACTAAAAATGGTGACGAACTCGAAAAATATTTATGATATTGTATTCACAACCGTCTGATGACTACTATCTGTATTTTTATCGAGGGTTTGTTTGTGTTTTCAAGTTTTTCTGTTCGTTCAAATATTGAAAAATCAATCTCTCCTTGTTTCGCTTGTAATTCCTGTCCAAAAAAGTCGATCTTTTTATCTTATGCTCCATACGATCACTCAGAAATTTAATTTCATACTCGATTCCAGACTTGAGATATTCTTGCTCCTCGTTTTTTCTTGCGTCATTCTCTGTATTTTCAGTTTCTTTTTTCTCGTTTGACTCTCTCTTATTGTCGCCATTCATTTTTATATCATTTCGCGCTGCGGCGACTACAGAAGAAAAAGTCTTAATCTCAGGTAGTGAGAACTTATCACTATCTCTACTCGTCACCACAGTACTAGAGCACGAATGTAAATCCATGTGTTTGAACCAGTTTGACATGTGTCGTCCATAGATCAATTCCCGCTGATAATATTTCAAGCGTTCTCTGGTCTTCTTCATCTCTTTATCCATAGTTTCAAGTTCATATTTGAAACGTTGCTCATGCTCTATATGTTTCTTCTCGATCTCTGTTTTACTGTTTTTCAAAATACGACTCAATTTCTTGTTCAGGTGTTCTTTCTGTGCGTCTCTTCCCGAACGGCATTCTGGGTAGCTGATCGGATTCTGGGTACTGGAATGTGTATTCGATACTTTGATTTTTCGTCTTGCCGCCATTTTCAACACGAACTCTTTCGTTTTAATGACCTCCAATTATCAACAACGTAATCACCCTTTTCAAAGTCGTTAAATTATAGCTCCTCCTCATTCCAAAATATTTTTTTTGTTCACGATAAGAAAGTTAAGCCCTCCTTTTCTTCTCAGCAATGATACATATTTTCTTCGACTTCCCCTTTTAATTTAACATGTTTTAAAAACTAGAGAACAGAATAAGAGAGATATATACAGTGGCAGATTTTTTTCTATTCTTTTGCGTATATATTTGATTACTTTAACACAGACCCTGAATTGATATTACATTTACCCCTAATCTCGTTCCAAACAACCCATTTTAAACAGTTGAAAGACATCGCAAAATTATATTAAGTAATATTGTCTGCGTAATCCTAATACAATTAGTTCCATTTGTCATACAATCAGATTTCTCCTACAGATTTCGTTTAAACTGCTTGAAATCTTTTTCTTCGCTCGAACATCTCCCCTTAACACTCTTTAAAAAAGTCCATAAGTTTTTTTAATGCTTCGGTTTTATCAAGATATGAACGTTCATAACATAAAAGGTTTCCAATTTAAAATTCTTCTCTTTGCTTCTCTACTTTGTCTCTTCTTATCTTACCACTTTAGACCTCGAAATACTTTTGATTCTTTGCACCGTTCAGAAAAAAATAAGAGAATAATTGATGCAATTTATTTTCAATTAGACTAAGAACGGTGTCGTTAATGAATTCGCTGTGAGAAAGGGTCTTATACCCTGCTATGTGTTTTATGAGTCTTTCACAGCTACTTTTATAGGTTTGTTAACATCTAGTAACTTTCGACGCTTAACTTTAAAAAAAAAAGCTTCTCAATGTTTATTTGATGTCTAGGAAACTTGTGAATTGAAAAAACAACTATATCGACCCAAATTTTCAGTATCTCTCATTATTTTAATCTATATTTAGACCTCTTTTCTGTTTCTCAACAACTTCTTCAAAACTTGTATACCGCGGTCAATATACTTTAATGGGATTAATTTTCGCGGGGATTAAATTTTCCGCATTTCGCGCATTTGGGTGTCATCCGCGAAATTAAGTCTCATCAGAAATTTGGAGAGACCTTATCCGCGAAATGTTTTGAAACAAAACATAAAAAATGTCAAATAAATACTTTTTGATTGTTTGCTGGCATCAAAGAGGTGCTAATGATGCGTATTTCAACAACCAACATGCATGATTTGACAGTAAAAAAGCGTAAAATCGTGAAAATATTGTCACCCAAAAGTGCCATCCGCGAAATTAAGTCCCTGCGAAATCTTAAAATTTCGCGGATGAGCTCAACCGCGAAATTTAATCTTCTAGAAAAATTAATCCCAATATCATCCAAGTAGCAGTTGAAAGAACAAAATCCATGGTAGCAAATTAATCAAGATTTCATATTTAATGAATTACAATTGCATTAAAACATTTTTTACCTTATTTTTCAACTTCATTTTCTGAAACTTCTTGAATTATTTTTTTATACTTTGAATGAGCTATTCAAGACTAATACGTATTGAATTGTTCGTTAAAAAATGCCAAGAAAAACTAAAATTAGTGCACATTTAGGGAATTGGAAGTTAATGTGATAAAAAAAAATTATTCGGGTTCGACCCCTTCCTATTAAATGACTTGAAACTGAATTTTGAAATCGGTTTGCTCAATTTAGTGTGATAATCCATATTTATGCATTAACTTAACAAAAATGTTTTTCGTAAACTTTTTTCCCGATCATATGCATATAATTGTCAGGTAAATTATTAGTAATTTACCCCGGTATTTTGGTAACTTTCTTCAGCATGTTATTTTTCTTTCATCAGGTGAAGCGTTGTGTGAAAGCGTACCACGTGACTTGCGCTGTCAAAGAGGGACTGGAAATGAAGACGGTCGTTGTTCCTGAAAAAGATGACGTACAACACATCGTATGAATTTCATTACTTTCTTTCCCCGCCAATTTGAATAGCTCTTAATCTTCTTTTTTATTCAAAAAAAATATTCGTATCAATAGATCTTATCGGAGTTTTTTATTGGGATTTGTTTCGGGAGTATTACAATAGAATTCCCTCGAGGAATTCCTAAAGAGATTTCTATTGCAATACTCCCGAAACAATCCCACAATGCATCGCTTTTTTAGAAAAATTAATAACTCCGATAAGGTCTATTGTGATTTTTGGACCTACCTCCGGGTGCCCCGGTGGAGGTCCTATGAATTAACCTCTGTCTGTTCGTCCGTCCGTCCGTCTGTTACCAGCTTTTCTCGAGATTGGCTCATTAGTTCTTTCTGATTTTTTGCACAAAGATGCAAAATGGTAATGGCCAAAATGTGACGGAGCCCGATTTTCGAAAAACATTTTTTCCCGGCCGAAAATGCCGGAAATATGCCGGAAAAATCGGTTTTTTGACATTTTCTCGAATTTTTATTTTTAGTTTTTTTTTTGTTTTTTTTTGCAGAAAGATGCGAATTCGCAATGCTCAAAACATGGCCGAGTTCGATTTTTAAGAAAAAATTTTTTCCGGTTGAAAATTCCGAAAATCGCCGTTTTTGCAGATTTTCATTGGATTTGTTCCTTATATTTCTATGTTTTTCACTCAAAAACATTACTGATAACAATGTTCACCATCAAGCATGATTCAATTGTCAATAAAACTGATTTTTGCGACCAGAACTTTCTATTTATTTTTCCCTACAACCCTTCCCTCTACCCCTACCATCAATCAATGATGAATTTCGATGCATTTTCGCTAAACGCTATGTTTTCTGACTGATTTTTTTCATTTTTCTCCTTGCATTGCTATCTAACTTTCATCATCAGGTAGGTCCATTCAGCATCTAGCTTGTTTTAATGTAAACCCTCAACGATCCTAGACGACCTATCTTATGTTTTTCACTCACGATTATTTTGGTCTCGTATCTCCAAAGCTTAATCACTGATCACATAAAAGAAACAGCTTCACAAGTGTTAGTTACAGCTCGACAAGTGTCAGTTACAGCTGAAACTTTTTAGCGAATTCAGTCATCTATCATCCCTTAATACGGGAATTTTTCTCTTTCTTTGCAGTCATTTTGTTCAAAGCATTGTGTACCAGTCCCCTTGGAACATAATCCCCATCGTACAAAATGTGGTGAAGAAGTCGAAAACAACAGGATCAAAGAGTAAGATATCTCTAGATAACATTATGATTTCCTCTGTATCGCTTTCTAAATCTTATTCAATGAATGGAGCCCTTAAAGCCCCGTACAATCGAAGTCGCTGCACGCTTGCTAGGCCTGTAGATTTAGAACACCACGCAGAGTGGAATAACATGATGAAAATCTGACAATGATATTTCAAACTGTTTCATTCTTTTATATCTGCAACATATTCAACTCGGTCTAAAAAGCTTTTCTTTGTGGATTCTCATTATACTACATAAATATAAAAAAAGTTAGTGAGAAAATCTTCACTTCCTTTTCAGGCTTCGGAAGTTAGAATCGGAGTTTTATTCTTTGGTGTCAGTATCGAAAGCTTCTCGTGAGTTAAAACTAGCCAAAGAAGTCACTCGAAGGCTATTGTCTTATTGGACCATGAAACGAAGGGTAAGCTTTATGAACGCTCTAGCAATATAAAGCCCCAGTAACAAGAAGATTTGTTTTTTAGTCACGGAACAATTTCTAGATTTGAGGTTTCTTAAAAAGAGAGAACATTTAATATCCTTATACAAAGACCATCTTATAAATACACAAAGGTAGAGAAAACATCGCAAAGCATTTTGCTTATTGTTGAAATGTATAGAATTTCTTCTCATTTTTCCAGGAAAATGATAACGCTCCACTGATAGCGCTTACGTTGGAACAACAAGAAAAACTAAGTGGAAAGCAGGTTGGTACCGTTTCAAATACTATTCAACTTTATTTTGCTCGATCAAAATTTCATGTTTCTCCCCTTGTTCCTCCATCCTGTTACATGGTCTAATTTCAATGTTTTACTTCTAGGGTGTGGTGTTATTGAATCAACAAAAGACTCTTGAAATGGAACGCTTTCTTCATTTACGTCAAGATCTTGAACGTGTAAGTACTCAAAACTTCTATAATAATATAATATAATACTAGGTCACAGTGTGGATCTAAACCACACTGAAACGACCGTCTTCCATCACGCATCACGCTCGCGAAAGAGCGCGCGCACATTATTAACGCCTACATGTCATCTCCAGTACATTTTAGATTATTCATTGAAAACAGATAACAATATAGTCATTTTTCATGTCTCGATTATTCAATTCAGCGGAAAAAAAGAGAACCACCTGGGTAATCTAGTTAAAAAACGAAAGTAAATGGTAGACGAAGTAATGAGCCAAGGCAAAACGAGATTAGCGTACCACTATGAAAGAAACCGCCTCCGGCGGTCGATAATAAAGCTTTACAGGTTTACAGGCCACCGTGAAGACACACGGGCCTCTATAAACCGCTCGTACTTTTTACAATGATCTTTTTGATTTTTTTTTTCGCGGGTTCCCCCGGACTTTCCATTTTGTGTTGTCTCCCTTGATTTTAGCAATTATTTTTGGTCAAATCCTCTGTCTCTCGGTAAGGAAAGCCTTTTTTTCGTTATTGCTTGCAACACTGTGTTCTTGTCCTCTTCGTTCGTAAATGTGACTTTGATTGGTCGGTATCTCGCTTTATCTTCTCTTTCTTTCGTAAATTTCCCGATCCGCTGCGTCTCGGTCATCTTTATATTCCTCAGATGTAGCCGGTAACCAATAATTTTCTCATTGATAAAATCTTCGTCCTCGGTTTTTGTTTCTTCTTCAGATTCATCTGTCGATTCCATGAAAAATTAGGTTGCGTGCTGTCGATCGAATCAGCTGCTCCTCCTGCTTTTCTTTTCGAATCGCATCTCCATTGTTTTTGTCGATGTGTTTGGAAGTGATTTTAGCGTAGCTCATTGGTGGTCTTTCCTCTTTTTTCTTTTCGATGATGCTTTCAATCTTCTTTTCAAGCGTGGCTATTCTGGTGTCGATAGTTTCTTTCATTTCGTTGACCATAATATTGACGTCTTGTGCTTTCAAATTCTTTATATCTTCGTCCTGCCTTTTCATTATATTCTCACAGGCTTTGATTTCGTTTTTGAATCCTTCAATTTTTTATGTTTCATTTGAATTATACCTTTCCATTACCTGTGGTGTGATCTTGGTACAGTTTTGACACTGGAAACTTCTTGATTTGTATGACAAGCATATCTGGATCTGGTAAAGTGACAGTTCTGTACAAAGATAATTTTAGCACTCCTATTTGAATCAGTTTGGGTAAACTGACGCTCCTTGATAAAACGACTAATTTTTATTGTCAGATAAACTATTTACTGACTCATGCTTCATTAGCTTAAACGGTTCTCTTTCTCTTTTAGCTACGGAATCTATGTTACATGATCGTACGGCGTGAGAAAGTGCGTAAAGAAATACAACGAACTTCCATGGAAGTCTTTTACAAACAAAACGATATGCTGCTAGACGAAAATGAAGATTGGTCTGGTGGTGATAAATTCGAATTCCTTACACAACGATCGACTCAGTTCAACGATTTCTCTGAAAATTATGTGAATGAGAGGCTTTGGAAAGAAGAAAACGGACGAACAGATACCATGTTTGATTCAACTATTGAAGAAGATGACGAACTCCTAGATACGAGTATCATTGAGAAATTTAACGAAAAGGATCTGGAACGAGACAAACCGGTTCCGAGATCAAACCAATCATCGAGGCGATCTAGTCGTGCCAGTTCCCCGAAAATTAATGGTATGATACGAACTGTGAAGCCTGATCATGCTACAGCGTCAACGCAGCGAAACATCTTTGAATTTTTTAAGAAAGAAAATAAATCGTTCGACACTCAGGATAATAACGTGAAAATGAAAAATGAAAAACTGAAAAGCGAAAAGGATCAAGTTGCAATTTCACCTGAAGAATGCCCTGAGGGCTCGTCAACTGCTGTCAAAAGGTTAGATTTTGAAAAAGATGAACTGGGTGGCAATGAGATTGAAAAGAAAGAAATTTCCAGGGAAACTTTCAATGCTATTTTCCTGACAGACGACGAATCCGATTGTGAGGATGATGGTCGAATGACTAAAATTAAAACCGAAATTAACTTGAATGATGAAAAACCAGCGGACGAAAAAACGTTATTAAAAACACACGATGAATGTCCAACAGATGAAACGAGTCCTTTAATAAATTCTCTTGATAATACGAAAGAGAGCTCTACCAATGAAAATAATAAAAGTGATAATAGACCTATATCCAATGGACTGGATTCCAAGGATAAGCATTTGACTGCGAATTCAGATCAACCACTAGACCTTTATATAGACACAACATCGCAAGGAAACGATAATGTTTTTAAGCCTTCTTCGTTAGCTCGTAAAGGGAAGAAACGATTTCGTAACCTGCCGCCTATCGCGGAGCCACAACGTCGTAACAGTCCGCGCCTAAATAATAAAACAATTGAAGACACGTTTGCTGAGCAGAACGAATTTACTGATCACACAGCCTCTATAACGAAACTGAAATGTCTTGTTAATGGGAGTAAAAAAAGAAGACGTTTGAACAGTTGTGGTGATTTTATAGGAGAAAATGGAGACGAACAACCAGACTATGTTCGTGTAACAAGGTCGCGTGTTTCATCGTGTACCTAGCCTCTCGAATTCTGCTTCAAGTTTTATCCATTAGTTCTTTTATTCAATTTATTTATTTCCATACCTTTCTTTAGCATACAATTAATTTATTTGAATTGGTGTATTCAAAAGAACTTCAAGAGTTGTATTCTTTTGAAATTCTTTTTGGCTATATTAAAACTGATCGCTGCACGCTTTAGCTTTATCTGTTCTCTGTTTTCTGTTCGGCTTTTACCTTTTATTTTCGTATGAAAATGTTTTATTTTTCTTGATGGTGTAATTATTGGGACACAGTAAAACTGAATACTGAATGAGTATGAAACACTTCCTATCCGTAACAAATACCAGACCGGAGCGATACAAATCCGTAACGTCTGAACATGGTCTAAGACACCTTAGTATTGCTATCTTGAGACATTGAATTCCTTTCAATCCCTAAACAGTGTTACTTACAAATTTCAATCCATTTTTTTTACAAATTTGTACATACTTAGATTGTTGTTTGGTTTTGTTCTTGGGATTCGGGGGTTAGGTGAATTGATATTATTTTTCAGTCGAAGTACTGTTCCTAACTCACTACAAATGAGATGTGATTAAGTTCCATTTATTGGATTGTAATATTATTTTATGCTAGGTGGTATAAAAGTAAATTTAGCTTGAAAATAATCTAATTTTTGATTATTTTATTTTTCCTTTTTCCAATCCAAAATGATTCTCTAAATGCCATTTTCATAGAAAACGATTTTGAGAACTGAGAGAATAGGTTTTGGCTGGTCCCATTCTTAGTTTTCAGGCTTTTAAATGTATTTAAAGTGTTCTTAACATGCTTGCTTTCTGACTTTTTGGCTAAGCCAGTCTGTTCTTATGATATTCTTCTCATTAAAAAGCGTGGTACATGATATTTGCCTTCAGCTAGATGACAATGACTTTTTGCTACAAAGAAAAACGACAGGAGCATTTTCATTGGGTTTTCGATCACACATATTAACGCACACATATTCGATAAAGATTGTGCTTTTCTGTGGTGTATGCTATTGCATATTTTAAACAGTGGTCAATTTCAACTCATTAAAGTTGGAAGAGGATTTTCATTCTTGTGGTATGTACTATGTATGACGTGCTCCTATTAAAGAGGTATGTTGATAATTAACTTCACGTCTTTATGTCGAGGTACAGCCAAAGGTTTGTAAACAGCTTGAGTTGAAATTGTATACGTACATATCGTACATATATAATTTTGTTAATTGATTGTTCGAGGTTTTAGGATAAGCTTTTGGTAGTTTTTGTTTAGACCGAATTTTACTCGATTTGTTTTCATTTTAGTTCAGTATTCATCATTTTTAGGTCCAAAGTTTTGATGATTCGCCACTATTAATTGAGTAGAACTGTGTATCTCTGTAACTGATCGGTCATTACCATAATTATTTGTATATGTCAACTTTCACTTCTCATATCAATAACAAACAAACTTAAAGGGAACAGTGACAACATGTATTGAATTATTCCAAGGATTTACTCCAGAGTACTCTTTACTTTTGAGGTAGTGAATAAATCCTCATTGTTTGTATCTATTTTGTTTATTTTTGGACTAAATGCGTCACTGTTGTTTTTTGTAGTGTAGGGTGTGATTTCAGTGGTATAGTGACAACAACAACATTCGTATGTGGTATATTGGAAAATATCTGAGCTATACAGATAGGCTTTTGTCCTTTTGAAGCACTTTCGAAATTTTCAAACGGTCGACGAGGGACGCTTGAGATGAACTAGTGTTGAATCTATGAAAGTAAAGTTCGATTAAAAGCCGAACAAAAAGCACTGAGACAGTGTGGAGGCTACAAATGGTTAGATTTGGTTTGAATTTTGCACCTTTTTCCTAGGGTTTTCTTCTTTTTTTAAACTTTTTTAGGGCCATCTGAGGAGTTTTCATAATAGCTCCCACATTTAATTTGGAAAGAGCAAGCTAAGCCCAGTATGGTTTGCCTGTTCGATTATTTGTGAATAGATTTACAAAGCAAATTTCCCATATTTAATCAGATCAATATTGAATCACTTCAGCTGGAGCCAAGTACTGACAGATTTTGTCACCATAATCCTTTTTGAATACCATTTTATTGCGATTCATTTTATTCAATTTTAGAGTGAATATACCTTATATAATGGACATGGGTTAAGGTCCATTTGAGAACCATGGCACAAGAAAACATCGAAACAAAGGGTAAAGATTTATTGATTGTTACAAAATAATTTTTTTGCTGATCAGAATTATAATAGAAAGAGCATGGGTACTAATTGGTCAAATTTTCCAGTTTGTTTTAAAGAATTTTATTACTTCGCTGTATTGTGGGACAATTGTCATATTTTAGTTTTTTTACTTAATACCACAAAAATTAATCATTTTTGACTACATAGTGTAGTGTAACATCAACTTTGAAGTAGCAAAACTTGGGTATCTACTTTTAAAGATCTCTAAATTAATTTTTGCAGATCTGATAAACGTTTTATACAAAGCAGATTGATATCTTTTTGAATTGAATCACAACAAGCTAGCAATATTAGGGATGGTTTTAAGAGAATGCCGTTGCAATAAGACTGCATCGGAGGTCAGTCGACGTGCAGTTTGATGTTGAAAGTTTTGTTGAGTAAAGTATATTTCAACAAAGGTTTAAGACATGGATGTGGAACCGAGTAAGAGCAATCTTTTTTATATTAGTTTAACGTATAAGGTCATCATTGTTTTCCTTCGACCTAAATCTTGGATCCATAGCCCTCCATCCAAAGCTCACGATCAAACATTGCTATACACAGTCCTCTGTTTTTTTTTGAACAAGCTCTGTTTTCCGTTTATTCAAAGTATCAAGAATTATTACGTTCTTTGTTGCATGTACAAAGGCTATATTCCTCCCGTTCATCAAAGTTTGGTTTTACTGAACGAAAGATAAGTTAGCATTACATTATCCTTGACCTTTGGAAATTATTTGGATGTGGATTATCTTCAAAATTTACTTAACCAAATTGCACTAAATATTGGGTATTTTGTGATGGTAACTTAACTGTATTCTAATTTGTATACTTATTAGGTAAACGAGGAACATGGGGCCACAAATCGGAATTCATCTTAGCATCCATCGGTCTTGCTGTTGGCCTTGGTAATATATGGAGATTTCCATATCTGTGTCAAAGAAACGGGGGAGGTATGTATCCTTTTCAAAATCATTTAGAAAAAAGAATCCTTATAGTTCTAAATTAGCTTAACATTATCACTTTCAGGCTGACTTTTTCTTTGAAACAGATTAACTTCGCTTATATTAAGGAATGACCATTATTTTCTCACAAAAGTTTATAAAGTTTTCATTTCATCGAGTCAATGTTTTATCTTTCTATTCTTGGCAGGTGCGTTTCTCATCCCGTACGTTATTTTTATGGTAATCGAAGGTCTACCCATCTTTTTCATCGAGTTTGCTATTGGACAACGTTTCAGAACATCCAGTGTCAATGCATGGGCTAAAGTCTCTCCAGCTCTGAAAGGAATCGGATGGTCATGTGTGTGCGTCTCCACATTCGTATGCATATACTACATTGTTGTGTTGAGCTGGTGTATTTATTATTTCCTAATGTCCTTCACCTCTGACCTTCCTTGGGACATCGAGCAAACGTGTCTCAACAACCCACAGTATCAAACCATATTGAATAACGTGGCTAAATACAAAGGCAATGCAACTGAGTTACCGAAATGGATCGATGCCATGGATTCATTCAGTGATTGCTGTGTTCGTGATCCAGCACAGTGGTATTTCTACCAACGTGTTTTACGCGTTTCGAGTGGAATCGAAGATACAGGTGTAGGCTTGAATGTCAATTTGGTCGGATGTCTTATTTTAGCCTGGATTATCACTTATTTGTGTGTCGTCAAAGGAATCAAGTCTAGTGGAAAGGTAGGTGGAAAATCTATATCTTTAACTAACAGAGCTTGCCTTTTGGAATTTAAGAACGTGTCTGCATGACTGGTAGGTAGCTCTTTAGGTTTATAAAGGTCTAGTCTAAGATAAACGAAATTCGATGATTATTGTCTGTAAACACAGCACCATTATCTGCTAAATTTCTTTCTGCTTTTCTGTGTAACTTTTCAGGTAGTTTATTTCACGGCTGTTTTCCCGTATATCGTTTTGTTGATTTTCTTCTTTCGTGGCGTGACCTTGGACAACGCCAAAAATGGTATCAAAACTTTCTTCAATCCTGACGTAAGTCTGTCTATACCATTGAGTTTCAAGCCGAAGGCTAGAGGTCAATCTCCTTGGTAGGATTTGAAGCCAACAAATCCTACCAAAGTTGCGCGGCCTTGAGCGACCCGCCTGGTTTTTACACAAATGACAGATTGAAACTAAAATTTACCGCTTAATTTCGAAAAATATATCACTCGAAAACAAAGGAATTGCTAGATTCAATCCGTCATCAAAAATACGACGCATATTTTAAGGCTTCAATTTTTCTTGCCTGAGAAAGGTTAGAGATTGACCTCTAGCCCTTCGGGCTTGAAACTCAATGGTCTATACTTGTCTCCTGAGGAGATGATTCCAATATTAGCTAATTAGTTAATTGAATTTTATTACAATTTACGTCGAAGATGCTTTTAGACATTATTTCCCTTCCAAATTTAAAGATTTTTATCACAAGTTTTGACTGGCCTTTCTAGAAAAAACCAATACTGTATGCCCCCTGTTGAGCAGGTTCTAAAGAGGATAAAGTTCGAACTGGGTCTGATTTACAGTGATGCACTTGAAGATCTACCAAAGTAAGCCGTGTTACACGGGGGGGGGGGCTATTATTAGAAACAAAGAAAATGTCATTCCTGAAGGGCATGATCCTAAAAAAAGAAAAAGGTTGGGCCTTCTTTGCAGGAACTACTGTACCGCATCTATGTCATCAGATCATCTATATCACTTTTTTAGTGGTCAAAATTGGAAGACCCTCAAATTTGGATGGATGCAGCTACCCAAATCTTTTTTACACTTAGCTTAGGCTTCGGTGCTTTGGTGGCCTTTGCTTCATATATGCCCATCAAGAATAATTGTATCCGAGATGCTTACACTGTGGTGTTCATCAACTGTGGAACATCTGTATTTGCTGGAGTTGTTGTCTTCTCCATTCTAGGATATCGTGAATTGAAAACAGGGCTACCAGCAGATAAGGTAAATTTGTTGTCCAAGTTCCTTAAAGATTTGCAAACCTATTCTTAGATTTCTATCTTAGAGAACCATGTTCTTTGAGTTTGCTATTTTCACTGTTAGATTTTTTCCTAAGAACACCCCCTTCTCACAGACCCGGTAGGATTCTTTCAGCCAGTTGGAATGAAAATGACGGACAAAAACTCGACGGGGATTGATTATCCCATATTTTTTATGACTGGAGATCTCAAATCTTTTATTTTCAAGTTGGAAAATTCTGTGGGGATGGGTTTATTTGATTATTTTCAGTGTGGACAAAAATAGGAGGATAGTTTTCCACTGGGGACGATATTTTGGCCAATTTTTCCAGTGGGAAGGGATCCCAATGGGTCTGTGAGAAGGGGGTGTCTAAGATTATCTATGTGTCTATTTTAGGCAAGTCGATGATTTAAATTCTCAATTCACCATTTAAGGTTTCATCTGGTCCTGGTCTCGCTTTCATGGCATTCTCAGATGCAATTCTCTTGATGAAAGGATCACCATTCTGGGCTGTCATGTTTTTCTTGATGCTCATTCTACTTGGTATTGATTCAGAATTTGGTGTTTTGGAAGCAACAATCACTCCCTTTTATGATTCAGGAGTTGTCAAAATGCGCAAAGAAGTCTTTACAGGTATATGTTCAATGAAACACGTTTTTTCACCTAAATGAACATAGTGCTCCAATAACAACTTGGTCTGTTGTTTAAACGCAAAGTCTTTAAAATTTTGAACCAATATAAAGCTGCTATTGATCCTTATTCTCCATTTGGCCTGTAGGAGATTATCTTTCTTATTTCTGATTTTTGGACCTACCCCGGTGGGGTGGAGGTCCTATAAATTAACCTCTGTCCGTTCGTTCGTCCGTCCGTTCGTTACCAACTTTTCTCGAGATTGAATCATAGGAATCTTTTAATTTTTGGTACAAAGGTGCAAAATGGTGTTGGCCAAAATGTGACGGAGCCCGATTTTCGAAAAATAAATTTTTTGGGCAAATTTGGGCCAAAAAACGGCTAAAAACGAGTTTTTTGGACTTTGTGAAAAATTGAATCGTTAATGTTTTCTGATTTTTTGCATGAAAGTAGGCTACCATGATAAAAAAAATTGTTGGGTAAATTTCAGCTAAAAAACGGCTAAAAAAAGGTATTTTTGGACTTTGTGAAATATTGGATCATTGTTTTTTTCTGATTTTTTGCATGAAAGTAGGTAAAAGATGGCTCAAGCAGATTTTTGTAAAAAAGAATTTTTCAGCTTAAAAAACGACGACTAATTTTAATAGATCGTCACTATTTGTGTTCTGAATGATTTTTTAACGGTCACGCTCAAGTAGATATCAATTATATATGTGTTAAATGCATAACCAGGTAGGTCCATAAAAGTATCACTTGTTTTTCAAAGAAGGACCACCACTTAGTACCCTGGTACATATCACCCTGGGGGGGGCACTGGGTTTGCGGACTGACGGTATGTGCGGGCCAAAAATTGGCTTTTAAAATTACACCCTTACAGTGCAGCAAAAATCAGTGAAAATCTTACCCTTAGAGTGCATTTTCCCCAAAATTTTTATCCCTTTCGTGCAAAAAATGATCAGAATGTTTTTGGTCAAAATATCTAGATTTTTCAAGAATTTTCTGAAATTTCTACCCTTACAGTGCATCTCTAGTTTTTCCGACCCTTACAGTGCATTTTAAACATATTGGAAAAGGTACCCTTAGAACCCGCACTTACCCGTCGGTCCTTTTGCACAGCTGCCTCCCTCTCGGGCATATCACCTACCAATTTGGACCACCCACCCAGCAGTGGTCCCCATAACTTACTACCCCCCTCCTGTTGAAACCAAAAGATTTGGCTCGCCGTTTTTTGATAACCAGAAATTCGTAGTAACGAAAGATGGAGTAAAAATCTGCATTTCCATCAAACTTTTGACGAACTCTCTTTCTCTTATAGCAATCTTTGCTTTCGTCATGTTTCTGATTGGTTTATGTTTGGTAGCTGGTAACGGTTTCTACATTTTCCAAATCTTCGACGATTTCTCCGTTTCTTTACCATTGTTGTTTATTGCATTCTTCCAATGCATTGGTGTCACGTGGATTTATGGATCTGATAAGTAAGTACCAGACCTCACATAACTCATTTTGTGAGTAATATAAAGGCCTGAAGTAACAATGACTGTTTTTTAAGTCGACGCTTTTTATCGCCGTAAAAGTTCTCTGGAGGACCATCATCGAAGTATAAAGCGACCTCTGATGATTTTCACCAAAAGGCATTTCAACAAAGTCCTATCGTTCATCTATAAGGTCGCGCCATTGTGAAATAGTTTGTTAAAACTGAAAGGTTTTCTTACCCTCCAACTCCTACCTTTTTTTCTAGTTTTGCAAATGATATAGAGTACATGACTGGATCAAGACCGAACATCTTTTGGATGTTATGTTGGAAATACATTTCTCCTGTTGCACTTCTTGTTGTCTTCATCACCAACATCAATACTTTGAGTAAAGACACAGCCAAATATGCTGTTTATACTGGCTGCCCTAGTGTAAGTATTGGGAATTTATGTGCAATATTGGTTGAAAGTTTACATGAGATTTATTATTTATTTTTGCAATGAAGTAGACTGGCTGTCTTGAAGACTTGATCAAACACATTATATAAAGAGGTATATGGTCATTTTTGAAGTCTGTTATGACTTCAAAAATGACCACAGACCCGATAGCATCCCCTACCTATTGGAAAATAATCCAAGAATCTCCACGTTTGTATTTTTAGCTCCTTTGTTTCATTTCCGTTACCTATCAAATTCCCACTCAGTTATCGAGTGAGATAGGGGTGTCAGGTTTAAAGAAAATTGTTAATTTATATCTTTTGATATTTCTCTTGTAGGACCCCTTGCATTATCAACATGCCGGTGCATCAGAATGGTTGACCAAAGTCGAATATCCACCCTGGGGACAATTCTTAATCGTCCTTGTTGTGGGCGTCAGTTTTCTGCCCATCCTTATCTATCTGTTCTTAGATTTATATCGCCGCCCAGGTGCTTGGAAGGCGGGCATTAAGAAACGATTTTTCACCAGTTGGCATGAATATCTACCTGATCCCGCCATGTTTGATGCATCTCGAAGAAAGACAACTTATCAAATGGAAGAAATGGTACTTGCATCTTTGGAGAACGATAAAATGAAATAGACAAATTCACAAATCAGAAGTGTAAAAAATTTATGCTGGTTTACAAAGCAGTTGCTGTATAATAGAGAATGCGAATGGGAGTCACTTCATGGCTTCCGCCACCAGCAGGGTGGTCATGGACTCGCTATTTTGCTATTTTGCGCTATATTGAACTTAAGTCGCTTTTTTCCAGGAATTTTTTGAAATTGACTTGGAATGGCTCTAAAAGGCACTTTCAGCATCTTAGATTTCAAAATCTTCTCCGCTGTACAACGCCTTGTAGAAAAATCAGAATTTAGATTAGACGTGACGCAAATTTAAAGGGAAATTTTCAAGTTTCTGTTTCTTTACAGCCCGGCGCAACTACTAAGTTGTGATATTACATTCTTTTTCAATCGGTCATTTTCGTTAGACCCTAGGTTAGACTCATTGTCACTTGCTGCTAGCTACAGTCTAGTGCCACTAGCGGTTATTGTTTTCAATTATTTACTTTATTTATTTATAAAACCAAATTTACTCTAATTTATTGCCCCTATTGTAAGTATATATGAAATATAATCCGAATTAAGAAGAGTAACAAAAGCAGGTAAAAAAAAAATTTAAAGGGAATCAGAACGGACTATAGGTTTTCAAAATAATCGATTTGCCCTTTTGCCAATTTTTATTTGGTCCTTATGTTATCTATAAAAACCCGTATAAATAAATCATATTTTTTGTCTATACTACAATTATTATATGGAGATTTTATCTTAGTTTTCTTTAGGTGTACATTTTAAAGAAAATTTAAAGGAAAGAACCAAGAAAATACTCGGTCGCAGTAATGAAGAATTAATCATTTCAGACTTTTTTTCCACATAGCGAAGAGGGTTGGAGTTTGTCTTAGACTCAGTCGTTGGTTAATGGACTTTTAATATGGGGCGATTGTTGGTCGCGACGTTTAGTGCTATTCCTAGCGAAGTATGTTTTATTTATAAGTTGAATGGGAAAGTATGGCCAACTAAGTCCTAAAAAAAGTACTAGGCATTTTTTGCGTTTTTATCGATGCGTTTTTATTGAATAAGGTTTGGGTGAGACAGGGATGCCAATAATGAATACTTTTAATAAATTGAGGAAGATTGAAAGTAAATGGACAAACGATTCAGTTCATTGGTATATCGATAAAGTGAGAGCGTTTTTTTCAAAAGCCCACTTCAATCTTGAAAATTTCAACAAAATAACTACTGAATGACACATTAACAATCTAACGAATGATGCAATCTATTTGTTGTGGTCAGGAGTTTATAGGAATACAAAGTTGACCCACAAATGTCAAATTTTGGTCAAAACAAATAACATTGTACCATTCTGTTCTCCAAAAAAACGCCTGAGAACAAGACTCATACATTCAATCAGATACACCACAGTAATTATAGACTGCAGGACAAAGGGTCTCTTTTACTGTTTATAAGATTCAAATTTGATTCTTGCTCGAGCCTTTGATTCTAAGATAAATATATGGTGTGTTCCTATAGAAAACTATTTTAGCTCTCACAAGCTGGAAGCTATACGTGTTTGACATACAACATATTTTTCTACAAATTAATGTTTTTAGGGATAATATTACATTTTCTCATTCTTAAACAGGCCCAGCACATTATTTTATGGTTTTGATGATATTTTACCACAATGTCTTGTTGTTATATGTTTTTATAAAGTTCAGGATTACATCTCTTGATGGGAGGTCGATTATGGAGTCGATTGGTCGATGAGTTTACTTAAATTTAAACTGTTCACTGGCTCAGTGTGGCTGATTAGACTTTCTATTTTTTGATGAGGCTTTTGCCAGCGATACTTTATTCGGGGAATTCAAGAATTTCGGTACTTTGTTAAGGGTTGTTTAAAGAGTTTTCTAAAAGGAAATTCGAACTTGGTTATATAAAATTTTGGATAAGATAATATTAGAATTTGCGAGTCTTGAGTATTTGGTATATTTGAATTATTTCAAAATCTTTCTTCCAAAATGTAGACTCGATGCCAGGAATGTTTTTCGTATGTTTATATTCGTTTTTAGATTTCAAAAGGCGGAGAAGCACGTTGGAAATAATCAAAACATGAACGTTACCATAGCATTTCAAGTGTGTAGCTCGAGAAAAATTTACTAAATCTGTAAATGGAGAAGGGGTTTGTAACGATCCACATGAAAAATGAAGAAGTGTGAAAATGAAGATTGAAAAGATGAAAAGGAAACTCGTTTAAAGAAGTCGTTAACTAAGTAGTGTCACATTCTTAAAACAAAGAAGAATCTAAAGAAAAAGAGGGCATACAAAGATATCATATTTTGAAAAACATGGTATTATTAAATTCTTTCAATATCAAAGCAACTGCAACGTCTTCGTTATACAGTAGCAGTGAATCGTATACTGACGTGGAATTTGATGACGATCATTTACCGATGAAACCAACGATCAGGACGGAAGACATGTTGGCTCGGTGTGTTAGAAAAAGACCCGTTGCAACGTTAACCGTCTGTGTTTTGGTATTATGGCTAATTATGCTTTGCATAGTGAGTTTGAAAACAATAGACTTAGAAATTGATCGTGTGGAGTTATTTGAAATGGAAAATTTTGGGAACGAAAATCTTCAACAGGATCATGATAGAGAAATGGGCCACCATAATTTGGAATTCAAACCAGAATTTAGAACTCATTTCTTAGACCTTAACTTCACACAACATTTAGCAGAATTGAAAACGAAAGTTGTTGAAAATCTAGAAGTACCACCTATAGAATTGAGAAGAAAAGACTTGATACGTGGTTGGTTGAACCAGAAAACAGCTACCAAAACCGATCAAAATAATACTGAGTCTTGGGATGGCGAGGCGATGCTTAAAAACTGGTTGAGCGAGCAAAAAAAGGTTGGCAATAGCAACCACACTTTTGATAAAGGAAATAAAATTCCGAATTCAACTTTACATAAAGTACAAAATCCAATGAAAAGGAAATTGCATTACCTTATTCCCAATAACACGAAATTGAGCTCAAATCAAACATTGCATTTGAAAAATGACGGAAAGGAAGACTCCGTGGCAAACATTCTGAATATAACTTTACTGGGAAAAAATGTGACGTTACGAGATCTTAATACAGCTTTACGAGATGAAAATATAACATTTGGTCATGTAAAATCTAATTTACGAAACAATACATTCGTTTTACGGAAACGCAAGAAAGAATCGCATTTCCATTTGTCGAAAATAGATTTGGAAAAATTGAAGAAGAACAATAAATTTCGTGAAAATCAACAAAGTCAAACTGATAACACTATTCCCAATTTATTGCAAAGCGAGATCGGACCTATTTCTAATTATACAGATAAAGTGAAAGACAATGAAAAACTAAAAGCGAAGCAGAAAATAAAATTTACACTTCCGTACTGGGAAAAATCGTCACTTTTTAAGAACGGTCACGGTAGAACAAGTGATTCGAATAAAGATACTACAAACCCAGAGGCCGTCCGTAATCCGGTTGGTCCGGTCGCCGACTACGGTGAGGGTAATCCGAACCCGGAGCCTGTCCGGGATTGGATGTTTTATTTCGGACATCGGGCACATGAAGATGATTGGACGTAACAATAAGTAGAAGATGAAATTTTCATGTTTGTGTCGTATTTACAATTTTTTAAACCTATTAAAATAAAAAATGTAAATAATTGAAACTTTCCTTAAAGGGACCCCTCGCTTAAAAATGATAACAAGACACTCACTTCATAATCATATGAAAAGCAACTTCCCAAAGTATTAGCACGCAAAACTCTTTCTTCGCTCCATAATTACAAATTATAAATTTTGATGTTCACTCAACTTTCAGAAATTTCAAATGACTTCTGAAGGCCATCGAATTTTCTCGCGCTCTTGTCGCACCAAGTTGTCGACACAAATGCACGGGAAAATTAAAGTACGAGTGTAGAGGCCAGCTCTAGTTCGAACAGTCTAGAATCCGCGCTCTTCTCCTAAGAAAAACCCTTGCTTGGTGTCGAGTTGCGGGTTTATGGAGAATCGGTATCGGCTTCAGAACTCCCAATGAGCCCTGGTTGTGTTGGTTTCAGTCAGACGGAGACGCCATACTGTTTTCGGAGGAATTTTTCGATATCTCTACAGGAACTAGCAGTAAGTTTTATGTTCTTTGAATATGCTGTTAGGGGTTTTTGGACCAATATAGTTTGATTTCCTAAAGATCACAAACAAGCGAGGGGTCCCTTTAATATATCTTCTGCGCAGCACTAATTCGACGTCATAAAACGATCACCTAACGTCATAACGTAGACGTTAGATGACCAGATGCCGTATACATTATGCGCTACATGGATATAGTGGACTAGCCTATAAGATTTTCATCAAACTACAAAACTAACAATGATTTCAAGACTGCTTTCGATTCCTCTGAAAAGTAAGCTTTTCCATTTCCCCTCTATTTGAACCAAAATATTCACATCCTTTACCTCTAGCTCATCACTACGTTTTTGAAATAACATCAATCAAGGAAATTAAAAAAGTTATTTAACATAAATTCAAGATGTTCATTGAACTAATTCTGATTTTCATTTTCATTTTTCCATTGTTATCCATCATTTGTAATAAGTTTCTCAAACAAAAATAAAAAATCAGTCAACCCAGCTTGATTTGCTCTGCAAATACAAAACTCAGAGATTTGGAGAAAATAAGGAAAAAACATATGAAGTTCACTTGACATCCACTTTTGCAATACTAATCTTAATCTTCAAAGTTTCAAGGAATCGTCTAAGTTGAAGACATTGGTGGTGGACGCGAAAAAACTGAAAGACACTTTTTAGCATTTTCAATGATCATGACAAGCGTTGTACATTTGGTATTGGTGTCTTTACAATCATTTTTGATTTTCGTGGTCAGTATTTTTGCTGTTCGAATTATGACCATCATCCAACCTCAGAATACAACCAGAAAAAGATGTTTAAACAAAGAACTCGTTTTCATATTATTTGTAACACATTCGCTTCAAGGTTTGACAAGATTTATTTACGAAATCTTAATGTTTGAATTTGGCTACTTTAACATTTCAGCTTCTGTGTTTGGATATGGGCAGTATTTTTTATCCGGACTTGAAATTGGGTATATTCTCATGATAACGGTCGAACGTTATGTGACCGTACGTTTTCCGTTGGAGTTCGAAATCAAGAAACACGTTTACCGCAAGATTTATTTGGTCACACCCTTTTTAGTGACGTTGATAGCATTTGGTGTCAGTTTTTACGATGACGTAATAGCATGGTTTTTATCCATCATCGTAGGGTTTATCATTGTTATGGTCAATGTATTACTTTACAGAATTGTATCAAAACAGAATCGCAGAATCTCTCGATTTGTAGTACACCCAGATAAAATTACTCAAATTGAGATCCGAAAAAGTTGGCGAAGGAGACAAAATCGCGCTTTTAAGGTTTGTCTTTTTCTTACTTCATCGTATGTGTTGCTATGGATACCGTATTTGACTGTCAGAAATTTTATACCCTTTACATCCACAGTGTGGTTGGTGTTTGATTTCTTGGCGTATATGAATCCAATCGTTGATGCCTTTATATATTTACGTTGGAGCAATTCGGTTATGAAATATTTTACAATATGTCCATCCTTTGAAAGCAAAATATAACATCTTGAAAACTGAGCTGTAAATAAAAATGAGCAAATTGACATTCACTTTAGTTTCTTTGCTGGGGGATGGTAAAAATATTTCCTGGTAAGATTATTATAAGTCCCTTATTATTATAAGTACTTACATAGTAAAGGAATGTTATCGTATACAGCATATCCCGAATTCTCGCGATGAATCATATCACGATAAATCTTAGCCAGGTTGATTTTATTAATTCGCCAAATTACACAATTTTCTATCTTCTTAAATTCGACGTCGTCTCCGTTGTCCCGTCTTCACGTTTACTCCACCCCGTCAAATATTTCACTTCTCTTGAAATACTCGAAATTGAATAACAATACAGGATCGGGTTCAAAAGAGATTTCAAAGCTACCATTACATAACTCCACATGTTTAAACTCATTAGCCAATCAGCTCCATCCATTTTCAAAAACCAAAGGATGCCTGTAACAGCGTACGGTATATAACAACAAACAATTGAAACTAGCATTAAAAAAGTTAATATTGTCAGCTTGCGTTCTTTTCGATTTCGCCTTTCCATTTTTCGTCGATTTTTTGAATCTACAGATGCGTGTGGCGAAGTTTTATTAAATCTCTTGACTGTAAAATAAATGGAAAAGTGTGCTCCGAAGCTTACGACTGTGGTAATGCCAAATATACATGCTTCTGTGTATAAAAGGACGAACCAAGCTGGCACACAAATCACTAAGATAATCATGAAGAATAAAGCAAGCCATATCAAGGTTGTTAAATATACATAGTTTTGCCAATGTGCTGTGATGTTATCGTGATAGAAAAAGGGTTTGTAAACAGCCACAACTCGATCAATAGCAATCGCTAAAACAAGTAGAAATGATATCAGTGAAAAGTAATGTACAAATCCGATTTGGATGGTGTAGAAAACACACTGGTATTGCTCTTGAAACGCCATGAAGAAATTCGCCACAAAAAACGGTATGCTTAGCAATCCAACGCATAAATCACTCACTGCTGTGCTTACAAGTAAAACATTGGATGAAGTCCGAAGATGTTGTTTTCGAAAGATTGCCAGGATGATGAAGAAGTTTGAGCAAATGATGAGAGGACTGAGCACTAGTGCAATTAATGCAGCAGAAAGCATGATACCAGTGTATGGTTGTGTGAAAGTGTAGAAAGCATTGGTGATCCTGCATTCAAACCAGAACTGTGTGTTGTTTGATACCGCCATTATGATAATGAATTGTAATCTAATAAAAAAGTAAATATATCCAAAAAGATATGGCAATTTAAAGTTCACTGGCTTTAAGTGTGCACTTGTCTTTTTTCAACGAACGTTTTAATTCTAACATATTATATACCGTGAAAAGATAGTTCAGAGCAATAATTTCTGCGATAAATTATTCTAAAAATTTTAGAAACTGAAGGTGAAAAATGAAGAAGAAGAAGAAAATGAATCGATTGTCCTTTAGTGCTAGAAACTCAATTTTCGATACAGAGGTACCTTAAAACCTAATGATTTCAGATATACAATTATTTTTTCCTTAAAATTCTTGTATCGAGAGTTACAGCCTCTAGAAGGTAGTTCGTTGGAGTCGAGAAACCCTGTTGTTTTTTTACTCAACGGGCAACCTTCTAAGACCTTTAACTTTCTATACAATAACGGGACAATAACTTAATGCTTTTAATGTGAAAAATAATTGTATATCTGAAACCAGGAAGCTTCAAAGTACCTCTGTACCAAAAATGAAGTTTCTAGCTTCCAAAGGATAAAAGGTTTAGTTTTTCTTCTTTATTTTCTATCTTCATTTTCTAAATTTTTTAGAAAAATTTTCCTCGGTGTATAATTTGTCGTACTTGAAGCATTCATTGAAAAATGGCAAACTAAACAAGCTTTAGGGCAAATACCATATACCATTTTAGTCAGCATTGACCTTAAATTTAGTCTGAATGAAGTAAGTTTTTGTGTTTTTATTCCTCTCCTAGAAAAAGAAATAGTTTCGATTGAAAGACAAATTTCAGTTAAAGATTATTTTTGTAAAAGAAGATTCCTCTCATCACAGTCAGAGCTTTTCCCTTAATATTCTCCAGATTCATTCATTATATATTATGTTTAGCGAACATATGGTGGACGAAATTTCAATAATAAGAGTAATTCGTTCCAAAGTAAGTGCTTAAGATCAGAAACAAAAAAAGCTAGCCTCACTTTCAAAGACGAAAAAGATAAATACTTTTGTACTTAAAATTAGTTTTAAGATTTTGTTCCAGTGCCCAAACATGAAGTTTTAAATGAATAATGTATTCATCCCGTAACCCCTAGGGTAAGATACTCCAAAGCATGATACCTCTTTATCTCTTTGTACACAAATTTAGGACCTTTGCTTTTATTTTGAATGGAGGGGTGAAAAAAGAATGTTTCAGGTGCTTTTTTTCAGGATAATTTCCAACCACCTAATTTCTCAAAAATGGCCCAATTTCACTTACTGGCTTAGCCCCCAAAACAAAGCAAAATTAAAAATTTATGGAGGGGAAATTCAAAATTGATGAAAGAAAAAATTTCAAGCCTCCCCCCTCCCAACTAGGTGTGGCAAACACTTTATACATAATGACCACTCCCTTTTACTTGACTATGGTAAACATTATCTTCCCATTTAATAACTCCCCGCAACCAATTTTTCCAACATATAAATTCGGCAATGAGGCTCGGATGAAACTCGTACCAGATTCAAACAATCGCAAAAAAAATGAAATCCATACCAAATTTGTTTTCACGTATCATTTAGTATATGTTTTTGTATTAGTGATATATTCTTTAAACATTACCTCTGATTCACGCGAGATAGGGTTTCAATAGAAACAGCTGTGTTTGACATCCAAACATGAAATTGAAGCTCTTCACCAGGTTCTAAACTCGAAACTATATAAAGTACACTAAAAATTTAACATTTACTTAACGAAAAAGGGTTATTAGAGAATAAATTTTTGGAAATTAAAACCCAACCCATGGGACCATAATCGAGTATTTGTGTATGCTATACACAGATGTCGGGCTGAAGGAAGTAAGTCCCCTGTCTGAGAAACAGATTAATTTTTTGGCCACTCCCATGATTTTGTTTCAATGTTTTTGTGGGTCTGATGTATGTACTCTTCAACCTTGGCTCCATAATATCTCACTGACATATTTCACAGTTTGATCAAAAACCTATGCTTTTTTTATAAGGGCATCTAAAAATAATAAACCCTTTAGATGTTCTTTTTGAGTTTTGATTAAGCGTTAAAATGTTCTAAACATGCTCCTATATATTGTCACCATTTTGTGAGTATTTTTTTACCCATTTTCCTGAGAAATCGGGCGTGTTTTAGTGTTCGCAAAGCCACATTTTAGCCATCGAAGCCTAATGTTTTTTTATGAAGTTTTTTCTTATAAAGAAAGAGCATGTAGAGAACGTATATCCCTTCTCTTGATTTTGATATATTAATTTTGATTTTTGCTTCATTTGGTTCCTTCACGACTAAAATTTAGAAGTCGTGTTTGATAATTAACATCTCAGTTTCATAGGCATAAAGATGCTTTGAATAATTTGTATTGTTGATAGTTAGCACGAACCATGCATGTTGCTGGCCGTGGTGCGGTATGTCCATCTTTGTCAATTCAGTTCATTTTGGAAGAAATTGTATTGATATTGGTATGATATTGGTAATGATATTAAGCCATGTAATATTTGGTTTCTTGTTAATATTCACATGATGAGCGCGTGTTTAAGTATTTTGCAGTTTGATCAATATTTTACATCCCAAAGAATCTGTCATGATATTAAATCGATAGATGCTCATCCATCCAATATCCGCCAAAAGTTAGTACTTTTCATTGTTAGTAGAGTGTCAGAAATTGCAGATAGCAAAAAAAAAGAGATATGATCTACTCTAAAAATTCATGGTTTTATTTTTTAAATTACATAAAATGGAAATATTTAAAATACAAAATATTAAACCAATATTCAACAGACCATTCGTTAAGGTAAAGAAAATTTTACAAATCTAAAATTCACATTATATTTTTTAATTGTGTGTCCGTCATTAGACACGACAAGGCAATTGGTGAAGGCGGTAACTGGGTGGTGACTTTGTTATTCAACAATTTAGGGTATGAATATTATATAAGTCTCGGCATTGAGCCTTTTTCCACATTTATTGTTAGGGATGAACAAAATAACCGCCCCATAACTTGTTGCTAAATACTCTAGAACCTTTAACTACTAAAAATAAATTTCTTGAGGAGCGTATGCAAATATATGTCACATTTTCTGAAGCCATCTTGGAGTGAAAATGTAGAAGAAATCGCCCCAAATATGGTCAATTTGTACGCCTCTTCTGATTTATGCGCAAAAATACCAAGTGATAAATCTTACATAGGAATATTTATTTTTTTTGAATAAATTACCGTTTTTCTTTATGTATGTATCAATAATGTTACTCGGTAGAGAAAACGATAGTGTACACAGTGCTCTTCCCCAAATAGAGAATGTTCAAGATTTTTCAATGTCCAAATCCCAAACTTGACCGGGAAGGTGTCCGTTACCGTTAGAAATATGTCCGTTAGTTGGTTTGGATGAAAGCTGACCGTTTGATTTCATTTGCAATGGTGCAACCACATTCATTTTATCATCCAAATCATAAACTATTGTTTTCTCAGAATCCAAATCCGGTCTATTTTCCTTGTTTTCCATTGCACTGCCACGTTTTTGTTCCGGTATACAATCTCTATTTTTAACATGTCGATGCATTTGACGAGGACAATTACAGAATTTGACGTTCGCAAGTCCAGATTTCAGTCGAGTACGATTTAACTTGTTATGTCCCTTGAGAGCATCGTCGGAGCGAGGATAAAACATTGGTGTGTAGTTGTTGTTGTTTTTGTAAGGGTTTTCACCACGCATTATGGCATGCGCTTCACTTGGAAGAAGAAACCATCGCATTTTCTTATCCATCGATTCTGGGAGGAAACGGTCGTCTGGAATTAAACCGTCAGTTTTCTGAAATGGAAAATAATCAAGAGTCGCAAATTAACTCCTCTAATCTGGGTATTGAAAAGCGAGTGTTATATTTCATTCAAACGCTCGATTTATACCAAAATATTAGGGACCATTCAAGCCCAGAAGTCTTTCAATAATCTAATAAAAAGTAGCTATAAAAGGACATCCTACCAAAATTGCACTCTGGCTAGAAATACCACGGGCACTATGGTAAGGACCAGGTTTTTGTAGTTGTTCTTACCACTTCGTTTTCAATGTTTTTTGCTTGCGTTTCAGCAAATTTCAAGGTTTCTTTGAAGGAAATCGGGTTTAATTGTTTGGATTTTTTGTGGTTATTCTTCACTAAGTGTTTCACGTCTGTCAAACGTCGAGCATAAACCAACGCCTGGGAAGAAAAATTGTTTTCATATAAATCTAAATTGTCCAATCTCATTCCCAGTCTAATTGACTCAGACCACCAAATAAGCCTTGTTACCAGTCCCTCGGTTAGCCTAGAAATCTAAGCCAGATTGGTTCAGTCACTTAGTAAAATCTGATGGTAAGTTGTGACTGAATATATCATATTTCGATATTCAAAAACACATGCTTCTTACCCTCGACTCTTTGTGTGTGAAATCTCCAGTTTCAGGGTTCATTTCGTACTGAAAAAAATTAAACATTATTTTTTGAAATTAAAATATAACTTAAAGTTTTTGGAATTAGAGCAATCAGTAGATTGGGTCGACTTCAAAATTGAAAGGAAAGAATTTGCAATAAAAGTCAAATTTTCTTATAAAATGTTCACAAAATTGATTATCTAGATTCATCAGACAAGAAATTCAACACTACTCACCATTGGTAGAAACTTCCATCCATTCTTTGCAACAAATGCAACAGCTTCAAGAATGAATTCAATCGTTTCTGAATCCATAAAATACGGAAGGTTCAATCGCGCAAAACCAGGTCTAGATAAAAAGAAAAACATCTAAATATTTGGTCGGGTAGATACGCTTATCGTAAACATAAAAAACATGAGCAATCTGATTGGCTAAAGACGCGTATATGAATGCTGTATTTCATATTTGACACATAAAATTACGTGACCACATTCAACTATAAGGGTCTGGTAAACAAGAGATCATATTTTGTACAATTTCATTCCTAATTTAATACACACAAAAGTTATCAAAAGAATCTTTTGATCTTTTCAATGACCATTCAAATCATTGAATTGAGGTCGGATGGTTTGGTATAAGATGCTTACTTGAGGGAAGAGAATATCTTTCCTTCCACTTTTTGTAGATCTTCATCACTGATCTCTCCTTTCCATGAATTGCTGAAAAAGAAAAGACATCATTTCATCCCTATCATGGATAGTATAACTGTTTTCTTTGACTCCATAATAACATTTGATTGGACAAGTAACTAATCGAAGTCCCGTGTAGAAATTCCAATATAACTGATGATAAGGAGAAACAACTGATATGACAATACGCATTTGGTCTTTTATCCCGCATAACTGCAAATAAGAGAAAGCGAATCTCATAAAAGACAAAAAACAAGCCCCTCCTAATAAGAGAATGAAAGTGAGAAAGTGACATACTAATGGCCAAGCAATGCATCAGTGATTCCCTCTGCCGTTGCCATGTCAATACCCAAAAGATCCTGGAGAAAGAAATAGAGGAAATGGTTAGCTGCAAATAAACCAAACTCGATCCAGTTGGTCCGCTTTTTTGACAGTTTGGAAAAGTGGTGCAAGTTACTCCCAAAACATTCAATTGTCTTTCGTATACTTCAAACCTGGTAATGGTATTATCTAAAGAACAAAAAGTGATAGAAAATAACCAACCAACCTCGGCGTAAGGTCCAGCACATGCGCATCCACCTCTAGCCTGGATACCAAACAAATCATTGAGCAGTGATGATATATAATTATGGTGCAACATTCGTTTTGTGTCTTTGAACTCGATGACCAAGGCAAAGATTGGGAGACGTTCAGCACTGGATGGTCCTAAGATGTGAATGGTTTTGATAGCACCCCATTTCTTGTACGCTTTCTTTACGAAAATGTGTTCTTGATTTAAAATGCGTTTCGAAGTCACCTCCTGTTCGGAAAAAAAAGGAAGATGAATTGCATAGCAGCTATAGTCCAGAATTTCTTTATAGACTTCTTTAGAGATATTTAGCTGTTCTTAAATTTTAAATATTAAAATTTCAAATTGTAGTTCTTCTGTTATTTCAAGCTTATTCTTTTGGCAACTGTCAATTTAATAAAATAAAAACTTTTATTGAAAACATACACAAAAACATTTCCTGGGTTTTAAGGAAGTTAATAAAGGTGCTAATACGCAGTGAGAAACTTGTGAAATTCTTTGCCTTGCTTTTACATAAAGTCAAGCAAAGGAAACTTGATTCAACAGTAATATTTTTAACATGTCCCTGAAAATGAAACTTGTAGCCTTGGTAACAGTGACGAGCTAGCTAAGGTGCCAATTAAACATAAAATGACCTTAGAGTGTCATATAACGATGAACGTATAAAGTTTTATAACTTAAACGAAGAAAGCCGATTTCTACCTACCTCCTTCAGTTGAAAAACAAGACCAGCTCTTATGGATTCTACGATAGCTGGTGTACCTCCTTCCTCTCTCTCCTCTATATTGTCCAAATAATGGTGTTTCTTGTGGGTGACCTGTGGAAAACAAAATGTACAGTTATTCTTCCTAGAGCACCATAACATGATAACATCAGATATAATGGTATATATGTTTTATCATGAAGCTAGGATTACAACATAAACTTCAATGTCAACATACGTTTTACATAGTTTGAATAAAATACTTACAAAAAGAACAGTGCCACCTCCAGCGCCATCAGGAATCGGATTCTGGAATAAATTCCTTTTCGCTACCAATAATCCTAAAATATGGAATTTGATTCCAAAATAAAATTTAGACAAAAAATGACACAATTAAATCGGGTGAATCCAAATTAGGGGAGTATCAGTCGAATGCTAAACAAGTGCTTCTTAATCTGTGGATTATGGGTCCGAGACTACACTGGCAAAATGGAACTTCGTATAGCTAGGGTGCCTTGGGACCACCTCCCGCGATGAGAGTGGTTTCATTTGTCACGAATGTTAGATGAACAATGCTTTGTCGTACGTTCAGATAACTCGTATTTAACTGAATCATAAAAAAAAACAGATCAATGACATGATCAATTGGCTTACCTGGGGTACCTGGTCCCCCAACAAATTTGTGAACGGAACAAAATACGGCGTCTTTGTAACTCAATTCGTTCTTCCGTCTAAAAACAGACAAGAAAAAGTGGTGTTAAATTTTGTAGTGTACTACAGTGACAGTTGAGTCCATCATAACTCGCGAACACAAACCGTTTGAGTTAAGGAAATTTCGAATTACGGAGTAAGGTTTATAAGACATTTTTAACTGAAGGAACCAAATTTGTTCGGGTTAAGGAAGTATTCGTCTAGAAATATTTGAGCTGAAAACTCCACTGTATATGCTTCAGATTGAAGGTTCCATTATTAGCAATCTTATGAATACGCATACTTAATTAGTTTCGTCAATAATATTTTTGGTAGTTTTAAAAATTATTCAATTTGTTGAGGTAGTAAAAGTCATTAGCAAAATGACATTCGCGATCAATTTGATCTGTTTTGTCCATCAATTTTCAGCTGGCAGCACTTTTTAATTAATGAGATTATCAAAACCAGCAGATTGATATTAAAACAATATTAATATCATTAATTAAGTGGTCATTAAAAATATTAATGAGATTAAAAATTATGATTTTTCAGCAATAAAACATCAAAGATGACATAAATAACATCTAAATTTAGTTTTATTATAAAATAAGTAGACAAGGAGGAAATCTTAGAATAAAATTTCGCAACTTTCCCTTGAATTATAAAAAATACAAAGGAGGTAACCATTTCATAATTTGCGGCATTTCCAATTATGTATCTAGGTATTTACAACATAATGTCGTACCCAGGTTCCTAATATTTCCACCTTTTCATCCTTAAATAAAAAAGTGGTGCAGGGACACTGGGTCATGAGATTAGATATTCTTCTTCTTCAGTATGTTTTTCAACAGTATTAGGAAAGACGATTCCCTAGAGCAGAACAATCAAAAATAACTTAATCTTTCTAAAAAACGATTTTCGGACACTTACACGTCAGTTTTATGAGGGTTCATATTCATGTCGAGATATGGACCAGCTGTTGCGTAATCAAAGAATGCGTATCCGTCATATTGGTGCATGAGTGTCGCTATCTTTTCCGTATCGTTAATAATTCCAGTGATATTGGAAGCTGCAGAAAATGAACCGACTAAGATTTTCCCTCTGGCTTTGTGTTTCTGAAAGCATGACAAAAATTGTATACGTTGAGTATTGGGAGAAATGCAAAGAGTGTGAAGCTTGGCAAAGACTTAAGAAAAAACCAACATCAAATTTAACATCAATATAACTGCATATCACGTTATTATAAACGACTGGGAAATCGTCATATTTGAACTCTAAAGTTCGGAAGAATTTGTAATCTGAATCATATTCAGGAAGACATATTTTTACGTATTTTCTTTACCTTAAGTTGCTCTTCTAGCGTTTCTAAATCTAACGTTCCAATGCTATTTTCTTCACCGTAAACAACCTGGAATGACGAATGGTTGAATTGATGATATAAATTGAGGGTGTCACAGATACTTGTAAATATTTCGAGTCATTTCATTAATGTGTTAAGAATGAATAATATTTTTCGAATGCAATTATTTTAACTCCTCGCTGGTATAAATTTTCAGTTATAAAAAAATGAATTACCTCGGCACCCATCTCAAGCCACGGTAGCAAGTTTGAGTGGTGTTCAAATGGGCTGACGAAAACGACCTACAATTTGAAATAAAAAGGGATAAGATGATATGATCATGAGCAGAATCTTTGTCTGGAGTCTTTAAAAAATCTTAGCCATACAGTATTAAGAGTGATTGAACGTAGGTTGTAAAGCAATTTAGAAGCACTGATATACAGTGGGAGTCTCCATTACTCGAACACGCACGGGGAACGAAAATCTGTTCGAGTTATAGAAATTTCGAATTATAGACTAAGGTTTTTGAGGCATTGTTAACTAAAGAGACAACACAACTCCTTCTAGTTAAGGAGACATTCGATTTATGGAGATTCGATCCACTGTATTCAAGGAACTTAACCCTTTAAGTGCCGATGTCGTATATATACGACATGGGCTATATAGGAGGGCGAAGCCCTCCTGTAATGCCCAGTTTGATTTAGAAATCGTTATTTTTGGTCGAACTCGTAGGAATTAGATTGTCCTTTATGGTCAAGCAAAAAAAATTTCAAAAGTGAGTCTTTCCAGCGAGATTTTAAGCGAAAAAGTAAAAAAAATGCAAAAAATTGACAAAAATTCACTTTTTGAGATTCTGACCGTTTTTTGACTATTTTTGGTCAACGAGTGATCCAAGAACCTCCAAATTTGGCCCTGTTTTACTTTATTCTGTCTTCTAGTGAGTCGATTTGAAGTTTTACCACTGGGCACCTTTCCATCAGTTCAGTCAGGTCCGCGCAGCGGGCCTGACTGCTTTAATTCCCTAACCTACCCCCCCCCCCCTTGGCCGCCGCCCCACCACGCCCTTCCTAAATCGGGCGGCGCCGAAGGCGCCCAAAAGAAAGAGGAGACTCTAAGCTATCCAACGAGCTATATACGAGCTTCTAATTCATTCTAGATCAGAAGATATAAGCCTTTAAAGTTTGAACTAGCAATTTTTAAAAAAAAACTTAGAAAAAAGGACCCTGGCACTCAAAGGGTTAAATAAAATATTCTTTGGTATTTTGCATATGGAATCAAATTAGTATCTCACAGGTGCTTCTTTGAAATCCATGGCGTGGATCAATTTCAAAATGGCGCCTGTACATCCGCTACTGACGAAAATGACGACGTCATCCTCCGTCGCATTCGTTGATTTACGGATGATTTGCCTGAAAAGAAGGGGGTGTCAAAAACAGCAAATCAGAGAATGCCTGAAAAGAAGGGGGTGTCACAAACAACAAATCAGAGAATGTTTGAAAAGAAGGGGGTGTCAAGAACAACAAATCAGAGAATGTTTTAAATTTACAGACAGCCAAAAGTATAGCACACATATGAAAACTGAACCTGGAAAAGTTTTGGGTTGGTGTCTATCTGATGTTTTTTACCTCTTTTCTTTTAATTTGATGATTTTGGGTTTGAAAGATTCTCATTAAAACGGTCAGACCATAAGCACACAGGTTTAGATGTTGACATCAGGTTAAAAGAAAATTGAAGAGAGCTCCATCCAAAACTTTTAGGTAATTACTTCATCCAATCAAAAAGATAATTGTAATCTCATCAGATATACGTGATGAATTATAATTAGGATTAAGTTTCACGTGGTTTAGTCCAATTAGTCCGACAAAGTATGGATAAAGAATTCTACAACAAACAGGCCCGTTGAAACACGTCTAACCCTAGCCGTGTATCGTAATTGTTCTTATAAGGACTATGGTCTGAAAAGAAGCCAAAAGCTCATGACGACGGGGAACTTACTTAGCTTCAGCACGTAACATAGACGTTTGTAAGGAGGATACGGTTGTCGTTGTATGCGTGTTCCCGTAAAACGGAAGCACTTCGTCGCGTATGTAGTCCTCTATGAATCTAACAGCTCTATAAAAAAAGGTTGATTTATTACAGTGAGATCGGTTAGGTCATAGTCTATATATGTATGTGAATGGCATCATCTGGGGAGGAGCCAAAGAATTAGCAGGTGATTGTCAGCCCAATTAAAACAGCTTTAAAAAATGTCTCTGAATTCTAAAAGTTCCCAAGGCATCTATTAAAGATGAGTGGTTTAGCCAATTAAGGGTGAAGAGATAAGAAGAAAACCCGCGTGAGGGATTATTATTGAACTACTTAACAAGTGAGCCTAGATAAGAAAGTACTTTGCTATAATTACACTCATTATCAAAAGAAGGTATTATCAGTGTTTACTGTAGGAGGAAAAATTTGAGCTATTTTCCCTATGTATCCATTTCAGTGTAGTACTTGACTGACGTTCTATAGTTTGAGCCACAGACCTCTAAAAAACAGCACGAATTTATAAGAAGCACGAATTTGTTAGTGGGTACCAACAGCCGCTATTTCAGCCAATGGATTTTGAACAGAAAAATGACTTACTTTCCCGACGCTGTATAATCACAATAGATGACTGAAAAAAAAGCACAAAAAAATCACAGTTTACAATTTAGTAGGTTTGGTATTGGCTCTTGTTGGATAGCACCCCATGATTTTGAGTCAGATTTGAGTGTCATAGTCTATAGGTTGATAAGTCGTTTTATTTCTTAAAGCTTTTTCCAATAACAGGCTAAGCTGGATATTAAACCATAGAGCATCGAATTCGGAAAATCTTAAAATCACAAAGAATATGGGAAGTAATAATCCATCAAGATAATGTTTGTAAGACATACCTGCTCTTTTCCCGAAAGGACTTTCATAAACCAAATCTTTTCCGATAATGTTATCTTCGACATATTTCATGACTGCTAGATCATCTTTGTCCATGTTATGGGAGGTGCCTTGTCGTATGGTCTGTTTAATGATGTCTTCCACTCCATAGCCGCCCACCCCGGTGGTTGCAGTGATCTGGTAGGTGGTGGAGAGAGCTAGCTGTGCCAGGCCGGTACTCATTGATGTACTCTTGTGTAGATCACGCTTCTTACGGCGGAACAGCTTGGGCGAACCGCTACAGATAAACGAAGAGAGTGAAAATGATTGAAATTTTATGTTATAATCTTAGGTTTTTGAATGAGCTCGATTCTTATTTGTTTTGAGTCTTTTGTGTTATTAAGTATGGAAACAAGTTCATACTCTCTAATTCGACGTTCTACGATATGATACGCTCTATTATTCCGTCACCGTCAACAAGAAACTCTTAAAAACGACGAAAACGACGCTCTACTATTCGATATGCTCATCCCTTATTCAATGCAAAGCCATTTCTCCTTGAAAATCGAATTAGAGAGTGTCAACAGTACACGGACACGGTTACAGAGAAGGTACAATCTGAATGGTTGCACTGACAACTCTTTCCAGGAAGACAAATATATTCATACTAATATTTATTGTACTTTCTGCTACTTTAAAATCAATGAGTTTGCGGCGTCTTTCAAAAATACACTACCTTTTCTTTTTTGCGACCCGTTTTTTCAACAACCGTATGGAATTGAGGATGGACATGTTCATGTATCTTAATGTTTAATTCTACCAATAAAATAATTATTCTGTTTATCATAGATTTTGTATAATCAAGCTAACAAACAAACAACTTGACCCAAATTTGACTAAAAATTTTATCTCATCTTTCATCCGACCTGAACGTCAACAAATCACAATGTGAAATCAAACGATCAAAACTCAAAAGTAAGCCAAAACAAAAGAATGGGATCATTTTCAAGCAAAGTAGGGATTTTATTTTCTCGAAAAAAAAAAAACAAAGACAAAAATGCAATTGGATAGGCTTTTGTAAGCATATGTGATGTATCTAACAGGCTACTAATAATTATTCAATAGTAATATCTTTTCATTTTTTCCCATTAACATTAACCCACACTGTATGAAAACCATTTTATAAATATGACACTAAAAGTGTAATATGTGAAAATATCTGCCACATTCTTCATACTATAACTTTACTAGTCATAGCTTTCACTAAATGCCCCCACAGAAAGGTCATCTCTTGCACTTATAAAGCTTTTAATGCTTTAAAAGTTAAAGCATAAAAACTAATCAGGAATAATTGATTGATTTAATTATTGATTGATTGGTTGAAAAAAAAATCATATTCCATTAACAAAATACTTGAAGAATTCATGCAGCTTGACAATTTAATGAAATTCAAGGAAAATATTGAAAAGCTTCTCAAAAACATATTTCGAAAATCATAGTATCATTATCTTACTGACATTCACATCTCCTCGTTTGTTTGTTTTTTCTTACAACAATATATGTCATGATCATTCACTAAATAGACCTTTTCCGATAATGCTGCAGACATCTTAGATTGTAGGCAAAATATATAGCGCTGAATAATTCAACAAGGTAACCAATCAGAAATAGCTTGTTTATTTTTCATTGGCTGGTATATATTTCAACAATTCTCTATTGCTACTTTGCTTAGTAAACAATAGCCCCCTTAAAGGAAGAAATTTTGGCCATCTTTAATTTGGCGGGAATTTAATTTGGCGGATGGCGGAAAAAAGAAATTTTCCGCCATCCGCCAAATTAAATTCCCTCTGAAAAAACTTTTCTGGCCATCCGCCAAATTAAATTCCCGCCAAAATTTCTTCCTTTAAGGTATAAAATTTATCAAAAATTTCTGCGCCATCTGAAATAGACCAATCCTAGTTAAGGCCCAGGCTCCACTTGCGTACGCTGTGATTGCAGTCAAAAGAAAAATAAAGGAATGTCATTGTGGTCCATTTAGACGTACAGTCGAAAAGTTGAAATGTGCCTAATTTTTTTTCAAGTGCATAGTACTTTTTCATGATGCAATCTTTTCTCCAAGCTGAAAGGATTGAAGATATGATTGCAGCGCAGACAATGAAGAGACGGGCCTTCAGGAAACTAGAATTTTTGAGTTTTTAGCTATATATACTCTCACTGTATGGTGTTCCTGTATGACTGTCTGTGTGCCTAGTCTAACCACCGTTAAATGCCTTAACTTGGAAAGCTAGAATTGGAGCTATTTCACCAAACCCCTAGAGCGTATGTTATTTAGGCTATGGGGCCATCCATATAGTACGTACGCAGTGAAGGGGGAGAGGGGGTTTAGCAAAAGCGTACATCTATTGTATAAATGACATCATTTCTATTGTTCTCTGCGTACATGGGCAGGAGGGGGTATCAAATTTTTGGAGAATGTTTGCGTACGTACTATATGGACAGCCCCTATCACAACTGCATGAAAAAGTGGAACGTGCGCATGCAAAGTTAAACGAATGTAAACAAACTTTTTTCAGGTTTTTAAAATAGATTTACCACACTGAACAAACAGTGAAAACACTCTAAGTGAGGTAAATCTATTTTGAAGACCAAAAAAAAAACACCGATTGACATTCAACACATTCAACCACTTTTGGATTCAACTTTACTTATGTGTACATTCAACTTTTTTGTACTTTGCCGGTATCTTGTTTTACCAAGTTAAGAAGGACTTTCTCGAGTTATGACCATATGATGGTCTTTAAAGCTCAAGAAGCTCTATAAACAATAAAGCTAGTTATTAGTATAATAAAACAGACAAAGATAAATTACAGTTTGAACAAAAATATCAAATGTACATTTGAAAACTTGAGCAAACTTCTTTAAAGATTCCAGAAAAAGAATTGAAATCATTGCTGAAATGAACTTCTAACTAAATTACAATATTTAGTATTCAGTTTGAAAGACAAGAAACAAAATTTAACATACAAAACACTTTTTCCAGTCAATGAATCAGCTCATCATCATAACCAGTCTGCCATTTTGTTTGTTTTGATTTGAACAAGTAATATTGTAATTCGTGTTATTATGGTGTAATCACTATACTTTTTCTATAATTTGCATTTATAACACTCGCTTCAGCTTTTCAATCCTAAATCAAAACTAATAAAATGTAATACGCAATAATGGTAATAGCATATAACGTAATATGAAAATATGTATAACATTTACCGCTGTATAATTTACCGCCATATTTTTGCGGAACACTTATTTGGCCGGAAAGCCGATTACGACGCAAAAACAAAAACAATTCGCAAAAAATCGAGATTCCAGTCCAATATATTGCGTGAAGCTATGAATGCCTCCTCAGTCGCTGCGCTCCTTGCGGGGGCAAAAACATTCTCAAATTGAATTCTGAAAAGCCCGTTGAATCTAAATGGAAAAACTAAAAATTTCCATAAGACGTCCCAAGACACTTTCCAAAACAACCTAGTCTAAAAACAACCATACTCTTCCCCAGGCCATATTGCCAACGAAAAAAAAACACAACTACACGTTTTTTATAAGAATACACTTTATAACTTCATATCCATGACGAAAATGGAAGAAAAAAAATAATATCGAAAGAATATTGCCGTCATGAAAATTTTCAATATTTTTTAATGAATATATTTCTGTTTTTATAATTTTCTATTTCATTTACTTTGTACTTTACATAGCTGTTATTTATTCTTTTGTTTTTTATGCATACACATAAGAAACTCTTCTGTTTTACATTACTCATTCGATGTTTTTGAGACTATGACTGGTAAAATCTAAAAATTAACCTTAAGAATATGTTAAGAATATTACGGGGGGCACTGGGTTTGCAGACTGACGGTATGTGCAGGCCAAAAATTGGCTTTCAAAATTACACCCTTACAGTGCAGAAAAAATCAGTGAAAATCATACCCTTAGAGTGCATTTTCCCCCAAATTTTCGATTCCTTTCGTGCAAAAAATGGTCAAAATTCTAGCATTTTTGGTCTAAATATCTAGATTTTTCAAGAATTTTCTGAAATTTCTACCCTTACAATGCATTTTAAACATATTGGAAAAGGTACCCTTAGGAAAAAAAAAGCGTGTACATATATCTTGAGCAACTATAAAATGCTATCGAGTGTTGAAAGTGAGAAACCGTAATACCAAATTGATTGAAAGAAAAAAAATCTTATTCAAAAGACTTAAGTACTGAAGGACGTTGAATGCAACGGATAAAGAATATCAGCAAATTAACCAATCAGAAAATAACTTGTTACTATTTTTTCCACCTGTCACAATCATCTTATGCAACCAGGGTAAATTTCCATCAATAAATACTGCTTAGAGATGTCAGAAAAACAACACCATTGCATAGCATTCCATCATATGTGATCGTCACGAACTAAATACTGATATCCCTTTGAGCTAATCCTTTGGATAGTCTACACATAAGTGAACGAATAAATCGAGATACTGAGGCACTTTTCGAAGTGTGATTGATTTCATCTAATCTCATTTCCTATGTGACATGGTCGTTAAAAGTAATACAAGTTTTTTTATAAGAACATCCAAAATTTTTGAAGCCTTTTGAAGTTCTTAACTTTTCGGGTTTTAAGCCTAAAAATGTTCTTAACATGTTCTTATTTTCAGCATTCTTTGAGTATTTTTGTCCATTTTCCTGAGAAAACAGGTGTTTTAGAGCCCAGAAGCCTTAAAATGTTCTTAACTTGTTCTTAAGATTTTGGCCACCGAAGCCTTACGTTCTTATATAGTTTGTTCTTATAAAAAAAAGTGTAGAAAAAGAACAATGAACAATATCATTAAAGAGGTATGAAAACCAGTAATTATGGACACATAATGGACACAAATTAACCTTGATACCGACCAAGTTGTGCTAATGTTTTTTTTTCAAAATACATATTTGACTAGGAGAATGATCTGATCCTGACATACGACCGCTGACCTTATTAGCTCCCATGTTACTCGATTAACCTATCGGGGCATCGTGGTCCAAAATATGCAATATTATATACGAATTTTGATTGCCGAAGAGTTTACAGGGAGGAAAAACTGTATAATTTACCATCCAAGGTAATCTCTTCTAGCTCCGAGGGGATTTAAAATGAATGGCTACTATCTACTGTACCCCTTATCAAGCTACCTTCACTGCAAAAGTATTGACTAAAAAGGTCCGAGTATATACAATAGCGGTTCCTCGCGGTTCCTCCTAGTGGTTCCCCTCATCATGCTATCAAGTCGAATATTTTGCTCTAATCAGACAGACAGACAGACAAAAAAATCACCACACCAAACTTTGTTTTTTTTTTCACACAAAAATAGCCCATCAAGCACCATTACGCATCAGGTCGGAGAGCAGGAGAGAGCTTTTAAAGCTTGAACTTGTTTTTTTGCACATGGTATCACCAACTCGGCAAGTTGTTGTTGATAATGAGACAATCTTTCAAAAATAATTGAAAGATAATGAAAAGTATTTGACATCGTTTAAGAATTGAAGTCTAAGGTCCGCCTTCTTGATTAAGAGTCCAAGCCAGAATCGGTCAACTCAAATTTGTCCACTTAACTTTCTCTTTAGATTTTTATGACAAGAGCTTACCAAGAGGAAGTTAATATACACCCCGCCCTAGTAAAGCAGACCCAATGAGACCCCTTCCTTATTGGATAAATTGGCGCGAATTCATCCCTGTTGAGTAAAATGAACCATCATTCATGATCATTGCAAAACTCACTCAGCTGTCCCAACAGGAAAAGTCGTAATTTAAAGGCTTTATTTTTACATAAGTGTCCCCGTTTCATATCAGATACATATTTCGTATCAGGACATTGTCTGCCTATTGTCATATTATGCTGATATAAGCAAAAAATGTTTTTCTTTTCCTCTTTCTGACCAATCTTGCTCCACATCCGTGTCAATTCAATGTGAAAAAGCTTGTGAATTAAAATTGATGAGTAAGCAAACGATTTCACTCTTATTTAAAAACAAAACCTTTAAAGGTTTGTAATCCATTTGGTCTTCGAGTTTTGAACAATGCAATTCAGAAGCGCTACTAAAAATCTTCTCAGTGAGTCACTGAGACAGGGGTGTAATTATGTTCATTCTGCTTTTTTTTATGTTCCATGTAATAAAGTGTGTAAAAGTTTGTGAACAAAAAGCGTGGGGGGAGGCAACAGCAAATACTCCAATCCAATATATAATACTGAAACCTGAATCTAACTACACGTTTTTTTTTATTAGAACCTAGTTTATAAGAACATATAGGCTGAAATTCGTCGAAAAATTAAGAACATCTTAAGAACATGCCCAGCCTCAGTTTGGAAAAAAATGACAATAAACTACAATTTTGTCCTCTTTTTAAGCAGTTTTAACCGAATTTAGGGGTGGATCTTCAAAAGTCGAGAGTCAAATATTGTCCAAATTTTGCCAAATTTAAGTGCTCTTTATTTTGTATCATATTGTCGATTTAGAGTAGTCTGAAAAAATAAGAACGCATTTAAGAACATTTTAGGCTGGAAATTGCTAAAAAAATAAGCACATCCAGGCTCAGCCAAATTTTAGGTGTTCTAATAAAAACAAAAACGTGTATATTAACTTTTTTTCAAATACACCATAATCCAAATACCAACATTGTAAAAATTAGTACTAGTAATCTCATGGTTATGAGGGAAATTCGGGATAAATTTCCCGAGGTCAATTTTGAAATTTTTTGAAATTTCCCGAGTGCAACGAGGGAAATTTAAAACATTTCAAAATTTGACAGAGGGTAATTTATCCAGAATTTCACGAAAACAAGCATGGGATTCCTGGTTAATCTCATGGTTTGGATTGAAATTCTAACAATTCTGAAAGACGTCAATTTAACACTGGAAATCAATCTGAAATTAAAAAAAAAGAGGTCAAAAAAGTCATAGAAACGCGAATCGAGTTTTAATTGGATAGTATTCCATTTACTTAAGCCTTCGAAGTTAGTAAGAAAGTCGAAAAAGGTGATGAATTTCCAAATGATGAAAATCTCACTTTTGCGGGAAATTACAAAATCTAGGAGGGAAATTACAAAAGCTAGGAGGGAAATTACAAGTTCGCGGGAAATTACAAATTAACGTAAGCAAAAACGTCAATCGAATTTCAATCAACCATGAGATTACATCAAGAAAAGTAATAGTGAAAGTTGAGCAGTTTTCTCAGTACCAGATTTACGGTCATTTTGGCAAAATTTATTACATGATAATAATGTCAAAATCTCCGTCTCTTTTTTTCTGTCTAAGGGCTCCTGACTTAGGGCGTAAAGGTAGCTTTGAATTTGATTTTTAAGCATGAAAACTGAGATTTGACCCCCGAGAATTCCCCACAAGGCTTTCTGCGGAAGAAATTTTACCGTGAACTTTTTTCCGCGCAAAGCATTGTGGGGAATTCTCGGGGGTCAAATTGACTTATTTTAGGCGGACTTCATATGGTATGATGGAGTTTTATTTGTTACTTGAAAAGTTGAGCCCCGTTTAGGATTACATTTCCAGACTGATATCTGTTTCTGACGGACAGTTGTTTTGAGTTTTTCGAATAATTTGAAAAGATCAAAACCTTCTTTGTGTTATTTCCCTTTGTGTCTCCCAAATGGTACAGTGGAGTCTCCAAAACTCAAAAACGCAAGAGGAACACAAATTTGTTCGAATTAGTAAAATTTCGAATTATGGAGTAAGGTTTAGACATTGTTAACTGAAGGGAATAGGAAAAACTTGTTCGAGCTAAGAAGAAATTCGAGTTATAGAGGTTTGAGTTGAAGAGACTAAACTGTAATACATAAAGTACGTTCCAAGGCAATCTGCAAGTAGAATACAACAACAAAAAACAAACGCAAAACCGACAGTTCAACAAAACCAGTAAATGAAGAACCAACCAAACTGGCGTAGTAACAAGTCCATGTCGTTTTTTATATATTATATACAATTTGGTATCATTGTGCTAATATTTTCGTGTTACCATGTAATTGTGTGCTATTTCTTCATGCTAATTAATTTTGATTAAGGTTTATAAAGCAAAAAATCAACGCAAAATAATATATTTGCTTATTACAAAATCCCCTTGAAAGAAAGCTGTCCAACTTAATACAATTTAGACGTCCTATCTAAATAACTACGCGTAATTTGTACTTTTAAATATTGATGTTTTGCTGGTTTTTGAAACAAGGCTATGATTGAACACAACTTTGTTAATTAGAGAATGGCTACTACCTTTAGGAAGTACTAAAATTACTAAAAATTGTTACTTTCACAAGTGAGCGAGAAGGGATTTCCATGAAAGCAAGAAACATAAAAGCATGTGGAAGATTTGTGATCATTGATGATATACATATTTTTTTCAAGTCTGTTCCCCAAAAATTGGTACTTGATACATTTTGAAACATCTAAGTAATGCCTAGTTGGAAAGAAGATTTTTCAGGGCTTGGTCAATAATAATTTAGCGTGTTGTATTTTGTTAACATTTTTTAGTTTTGTTAGCATTATTAAAGTTTTAAAAGCTAAAAGCTTTCTTCTTTCATATCTCTCTAAAAGAAGTTACAGTCCCAAATTATGTCCGTTTCTTAAGTACAATTATGGCCAGTTCTGTCTTTTTCCTAAAAAAATGTTATCACTGTTGAAAAACTGCACTGAACCCTCATCCCAACATCTCGAACGTAAAAAACCCCTGTCTAACACCCCTGTCCAACAGCCCCGGTGGGACTTCTTCTTGCATGGGGATAATGAAAATTTCTTTCGAAATCCTAGTGGGGATAGAAATGCTATTGCTCTCTGGTAAAAAAAGCACAATTGGGACGGTTTTGGAGTGTAATCTTTTCTATAGAATTATAAATAGGGATGAAATCAAAGTCAATTTTCCAGTGAGTCTGAAAATACAGGGTATTTTTCCCACCGGGGACGGAATTTTGGCCACATTTTCCAGTTGGATTGCGGTCTCAGCGGGTCTTTGACACAGGGTGTAAGGATACATCCTTAGTTCCCACGAGAAAACTCCTCTGCCTTGACGTCACGAAAAATCTAGACTAATTAATTTTTATAATTACTTTACGCGTCCCTTAGGGACTTGTTTCTACTTCAACTATGTCACAGCATTTTCTCTCGTCACTTACTCAAATTTTTAATCAGAATGAATTTTGTTGTTAACAAGAGAGCGTTGAAAGAACTTTGAGCCATGAATTTGATTTACAATTTTTTGGTTGATTTTTGATTCACTTTGATTTGATTTCTTACCTACATTGTCAAGATCCATGAATGCTTTATTAAACCACGTTTACCCTAGGCTATCTGGTAAGAACAATTTTTATTTTTCATTCAATTTTTCTAAATTTTCAATTTTTTCCTAAGTTTGATTTGTCAACTTAGCCAAATTTTCAAGGAGTAAATTTCTCCGTATTTCAATTTTTCTAAATAATTTTCAATTTTTTCCTAAGTTTGATTTGTCAACTTAGCCAATTTCAAAGGAGTCAATATCTCCGTATTTCAATTATCAAATTTATTTATCAATCAATTTTTTGTCAATTTTTCCAAACTTGTGAAAACTTAAGTCCTATATTTGGATTTTGTCAAATTTTCAATTCATAAAATTCAGAAATATTCAATTTTTGTTTCAGTTTGAACAGTCGTTACAAACAAAGCCTGATCGCATTCCTCCAATCAACCCCAAATCCCTACATTCAAACAGAATCGCCTCAAAATCAAACAGCTGCCAATTACATCTACTGTCCAATCGTCTTCATCGCCACGCCCACTCAACCATTTGCCGCTGCGCATGCTACTTCGGAGCAAAAAGAAGTACCAACCACGGATAGGACCTCGAAAGTCCAATCCAAAAATGGCAACCAAACCAGATGATCAAGTGATACCAAATCAAGACGAAACCATTCCATCAGAACTCCATCGTGATGTACCAAAATCAGACACTGCAAAGGGAGCTATACCGAAGCTGCCAAAAATAGACACTTCACAGATCGCTATCGCTAAGCTGGTGAAATCTGCAGAGCCAGGATTGAAACTCATCCAAGAAGACATTGAAGATTTCATAGACGAGAATCCCATCATTGATTTGGTCGATATTGACGAAATAACTGATTCCCTGAACGCCATTGGAACACTCAAAGCAACATATAAACGATTGCATACCGAGCTTCAATTTGATGAAGATCAAAGCTACCAAACCACCTTGCAAACCATCAAAGCATACACCAAAGAAGGTCTCGCCAAGAAACGTACCTTAAAAAGTGCTATCACTCAAACAAACCAATCGGCGCAACTCAAATCTATCGAATTTGCCACCAAAAGTATTCATCAGAAACTCAAACTCGTCGAAAGCAAGACATCCTTTGTTCCATCTCAATCACCAGATGCTGAACTCAAAAACGCACAAAAAGGAACAAGTGACATCTACAAATCACTCGAATGCATATCTAAAGATCTTCAACCACTCATCAAAGAAGCCTTTGGTACCACCAAACAATCCGAAGTTTTTGGACTTCAAACACGGTATGAAGCTTCACTCACCAATCTTCGCATACTCATTTCACTTATCGACAAAGAAGTCTCATCTCGTGAACTTGAGAAACATTCAAAATTCAAGGACTCCATCCTCAAAATCAAGCTTCCAAAGTTCAGTGGATTCGAATCAACTATGGACATCTACACCTTTCAAACCGAGTTTGAAAAGATTCACCTTCGTGATACACCAAAAATCTTCCTACCAGACCTACTTCGAAATAACTACCTGGACCAGCCAGCACTGTCAATTGTCAAAGCTGACACCGATATTGATGAGATGTGGAAACGCCTCAAGTCGTCCTATGGCAACACAAAGATACTACTCGACAACAAACTTTCAGAGCTCTCCAAACTTGACATCCTCTCCAAGATCAAATCACCATCCAAAGCTGCAGAAGTCATCAGCAAAGTTATCAGCACCATGAAGGATCTTATGCTACTCAGCAAAAGGCATAAGATCGAACAAAAGTTGTACAATGGAGATGGACTGCAACGTATCTACCTTCTCATGGGCACAAGCATGACAACAAGATGGCTCCAATCAACGTGTGAGGACGAACTGGAAGAGAATGATCTATGGGACCAACTCATCAAATTCCTTGAGATCGAACGCAAAATCCAAGAGCAAAAACAACTCATCTACAAGCAAGAACCACAGAAACCTGAACAGAAACCACACAAACGAGATTCACCCTCCTATCATTCTGATGTCAAAGACGAACTGGTATGTCATATCTGTGGTGATCGCAATCACGTCGCAACCAATGGTCCAAACAACACCAAAATCGTACAATATTTTGCATGCCCAAAATTCGTCGAGATGTCACCACTGGAAAGATTCCAAAAACTACGATCAAAGGGTCTATGCTACCAATGTTTATATCCAGGTGCACAACGCAAATCCGGCAAACATCAAGATGGTCAATGCCAACGAGCCTTCATCTGCAAGCATCCGTATCACGACCCATTCACAACCAAAATGCACGTCCTCGTATGCGATTCCCACAAAGATGACCAACAAAATCTTGATCTGCTCGAACATTACAAATCAAGATGTATCACACGCCAACGTCAACTTCCATCATTCTCTAAAGAAATCAATTTATCACATCTTGCATTTGAAGAACATCCACCAATCAAAGATGAAGCCAACACCGTCGAAGAATCAAACCCAATCATCAAAGCAATCTACATGCTCCAAACGATTGAAGTCGATGGTAAGGAATATACAATCTTCTACGATACCGGATGTGCTAACTTTATCACAAGATTTCAAGCAACTCAATCGTTGGGTGCTCGAGCTGTTCAACAATACTCAGGCACAGTCTCGATGGGAGGAGTCGGTGGTATCACATCTCACACAGACCATGGCATCTACAAAATCGTTCTTCCACTGGCCAACAATCAAGACACAGAGATGGTCGGAGTCTGCATGGATAGGATTACAGCTACGTTTCCATTCTATCCTCTCCAAGGAAAAGTTGAAAGAGATATCCAGCATCATTACCAGGAGCAAGGTGGTGATCCAATGCAGTTACCAAGTCTTCCAAAACGAATGTTGACTTCATGATTGGGATTCGACATCTTTCAAATTTCCCAGAGAAGATCTTTGAACTTCCATCAGGATTAACAATTTACAAGTCAAAGTTCAGAAGCGTCGATGGCAGCCAAGGAGTTATCGGTGGTCCACATGAAGTATTTGGAAGAGTCCATGCGTTCCATTCCTTCCAATCAAGCCACTTTATCAACAGCCAACTGAAGATCTATCGCCAAGGATACAACGTCAATCCAGACATCGGACTACTGGGTTACGAGGACATCAAACGAGACTACAACCAATTCATTCAAGTGGAATCAACTGGTAGTGAAATCAGCTTCAGATGTGTCAAATGTCGAAATTGTACCACCTGCAAAGAACACAGTACTGAAGACACAATGAGTATCAGAGAAGAAGTGGAGCAGGACCTGATCAATCGTTCTGTGAAGGTCAACGTCAACGAGTGCATAACAACTGCTACATTACCATTACTCCAAAATCCTGAGACTGCACTTGCACCAAATCGAAGCATTGCTCTACGTGTGTACAATCAACAAGTCAAACGTCTTGCAAAGAATCAGCAGGACAAGGATGACATAATCAAATCGGAATCCAAACTTCAATCACTTGGTTATGTCGAATATGTAAAGAACCTACCAATTGATCAACAAAGAATGCTCCAATCAAACCCTGTGCAAAACTTCATTCCCTGGCGTGCAGTCTGGAAACCATCATCAATCTCCACACCATGTCGTGTCGTCTACGATGCTTCAATGCCAACTGAATCTGGGAAATCACTGAACGACATCCTACCCAAAGGACGCAATGGTATGAATAAACTTCTTGAAATCTTCCTTCGGTGGAGGGGACATAGATTTGCATTCCACACTGACATCCAGAAGATGTATAACACTATCAAGCTCGATCAATCTCACTGGTGTTTACAACGATACCTATGGCATGAATCACTTGCCCATGATGCATCACCAGACGAAAAAATCATCAAGACTCTTATATACGGAGTTAAATCAAGCGGAAATCAGGCAGAATTCGGTTTGAGGGAGACCGCCAAAATCTTCCAAGACCAACATCCAAATGTCTATCGTACTGTTTCAAAGGATATCTACGTCGACGATTGTTTATCTGGGCATTCAACACTGGAAGAAGTCCAAGAAATGTCCAACGAGCTTGAAGTAGTCATATCCCACGGTGGTTTTGCTCTCAAAGGTGTAACAATCTCAGGAAGTCATCCAAACTAAAAACCTCTCATCAGACGGTGAAACTATATCAGTTGCTGGAATGACGTGGAAACCAAAGGAAGATTCGATCGCACTTGACATCAAAGAACTCAATTTTGAGGATGACAGACCACTCAAGAAATGGCTCAGGAGTCGTGTGGTTGAAATCAAACGTTTTTCTTCATCATCAAATTGGAGTTACATCAAGAGCACTGACATGATCGCAGACATAGCAACAAGGAGATGTGACTCAAATGAAGTCATTGCACCCAACTCTACATGGATCAATGGATTCTCATGGATGACTGGTGACGACTTCCCAAATCTCACAGCAAAGGAAATATCACTGAGCCAGAAGGAGCAACAGGAAGTTTCCAAGGAAGTCGACACAACATGAACGGACGTGTTGAAAGAAAGATCCGAGAGATTCGTCGATCAATGGAAACTCAGTTCACAAACCAAAAGTTATCACTGATGCAACTCGAAACACTTGCTGCTCAAATCTCTAACAACATCAACAATCTACCAATGGCAATTAGAGGGATAAAAGGAGACTTCGAAAGCATCGATCTACTAACTCCCAATCGACTACGTCTTGGTCGAAACAATGATCGAAGTCCTACTGGCTCGTTCAACATCGTCTTCAAGGATCGAATACTGGATCAGAACAAAGCAATATTCGACGCCTGGTTTGAAACATGGCTCGTAAACCATGTACCTCAACTCATGTTCACTCCAAAATGGTTCAAATCAGATCGAGATATCAAGAAAGGAGACGTTGTACTCTTCACTAAACACGAATCAAAGTTGTCATCCAGCTATCAATTCGGTATGATCGATTCCATTGAAACTGGTCGTGATGGTAAAGTTCGAAAATGTTACATTCGATATCGAAATGCCAATGAAAAGAAGGATCGAGTTACCTTTCGTGCTGTACGAAGTATTGTTGTTATTCATCATGTTGATGAGATTGATTTAATGCATGAACTCTACAAAGTTCAATGAATTGTCTTGCTGGGGGGAGTGTAAGGATACATCCTTAGTTCCCATGAGAAAACTCCTCTGCCTTGACGTCACGAAAAATCTAGACTAATTAATTTTTATAATTACTTTACGCGTCCCTTAGGGACTTGTTTCTACTTCAACTATGTCACAGCATTTTCTCTCGTCACTTACTCAAATTTTTAATCAGAATGAATTTTGTTGTTAACAAGAGAGCGTTGAAAGAACTTTGAGCCATGAATTTGATTTACAATTTTTTGGTTGATTTTTGATTCACTTTGATTTGATTTCTTACCTACATTGTCAAGATCCATGAATGCTTTATTAAACCACGTTTACCTAGGCTATCTGGTAAGAACAATTTTTATTTTTCATTCAATTTTTCTAAATTTTCAATTTTTTCCTAAGTTTGATTTGTCAACTTTGTCAAGATCCATGAATGCTTTATTAAACCACGTTTACCTAGGCTATCTGGTAAGAACAATTTTTATTTTTCATTCAATTTTTCTAAATTTTCAATTTTTTCCTAAGTTTGATTTGTAAATTTCTCCGTATTTCAATTTTTCTAAATAATTTTCAATTTTTTCCTAAGTTTGATTTGTCAACTTAGCCAATTTCAAAGGAGTCAATATCTCCGTATTTCAATTATCAAATTTATTTATCAATCAATTTTTTGTCAATTTTTCCAAACTTGTGAAAACTTAAGTCCTATATTTGGATTTTGTCAAATTTTCAATTCATAAAATTCAGAAATATTCAATTTTTGTTTCAGTTTGAACAGTCGTTACAAACAAAGCCTGATCGCATTCCTCCAATCAACCCCAAATCAGTGTTTAAAGAAAAAGAATAATTCAAACACAATTCTGAGGCTGAGACAGGGGTGTAATGTGGGAAATATCTATAAGAAAAGAAATGATCTTACACATGCATGTGGAGATGGAGGGCATCCATCCATCCAGAGTGATGATGAACAATTTTTGCAAACATCTCTCTCTATCCAGAACTTCCAAAAATCAAATCTCCCGATCAAATAAAAGATTATCAACAGTTATAATTTTTTTGCGTTCTCCAACTAGCTTTTCAGGTAAAAACTTATAATGTTTCTTGCCATACTTCGTCTTATATAGTGTTGACTGCTTATACACGTCAAGCCAGTGAGCCTCCTCATTCAATAATATTTACAATTCAAATATTGTGGTTTAGTCTATTAATTATGCATCATTTTCATCTACTCAACATGCTGAGGTATGCCTTTCTGCACGTTCAAAAAATAAAACGTGAACAAAGGGATCCCTAAAGCTTATATTGTAATTTCCATGACGGTTTCGTTGTAAGGATGAACGGGGGCTGCCGACACAAAAATACCGAAAGAATTTTGAAAAATCACCAACAAAAATTGGAAACCTTATTTTATTCCCATACAATACTTAAGCATCAAACTATTTTTTTGTTTTTCTGAAAAAGGGCTTATACCAACACACCTTAGTGGGGTTTTAACCACATGCACAGTATTTTCAAGCTTTTTTGAATTCAACCTAATCGACCTAAGGTTTGGGAGGATGGCGGTAGTTAGAAAAACAGTTACGGTTGGGTGCCGCTAGAAAGGATACATCCGCCAGTCGCTATGAATGTTGAAAAACTGTCTTTGGTAGCAGCCTACCTTTTTTGATTAACATTGGGAATAATTGAAAAATTGAGAACATTCTTGAATTTTAATTCCATCCAGGGGCATCTTGTTATGTGAGATTCAGACAAGATGCATAAGATGCTGTATATTTCTAAACACAAATACCTCCTCGACAATTTTAGACCAACAGAAAGTCTTACGATTCCTTTCGACCGTGAATTGGCTCATACTCCTTTCAACCTTTAGCATCGTGGTCAACTTTTGAGAAGACTGGGAACGAACCCCGGGGGGGGGTACTAGGGTTGCGAGCTGACGGGGGGGTGCCGCCCGACTTTCGAACTTTGGACCCTTACCGGGACTAAAAAGGAGAAAACAAAGGAAAATTTTGGGAATTTTACGACCCTTAGCGGGACTAATTTGACCAATTTTGACCAAATTTCGATCTTTCAGGGGGTAAAAAGTTGAAATTTTCCTATTTTCCGACCCTTACTGGGACTGAAATTTGATTTTCTGATTTTCCGACCCTTAGCGGGACTTTGGAAGTCCAAAAAAGGTACCCTTAAGGGCGGCACATACCGTACCCTTCATTTGCCTAAGTACCCCCCCCGGGGAACGAACAAACAAGGAGAAAAGTTCCGGCCTGAATATCCAGGTTATGTGAGATTCAGACAAGATGCATAAAATATCGCCTATCATCTATTTCTAGTTCAATACTGGAATACTGGGGTGAGACTGCCATCAAAAAGGCACACGTTCATTGACTTCAATCGGCATAATTGCACTTGAGTCCCCCGCGGGGGACTGATTTTTTTAGATCTAAATTGATGATCTTATTTGTGAAAAAATTGGAAAGAAATAAAATGAAAACTCACTTATTTGATGGCTACTATTACTTTAGAATAACCTCTTTGTATAATGCTTTTAAAGAACGGATAAAACTTGGGTATGGACTATAAGATATGTAATAGTGTATCTTCCGTTCTTTAGAATAACCCCTTTGTATAATGCTTTTAAAGAACGGGCAATACTTGGGTATGGACTATAAAATATAATAGTGTATCTTCCGTTCTTTAGAATAACCCCTTTGTATAATGCTTTTAAAGAACGGGCAATACTTGGGTATGGACTATAAAATATAATAGTGTATCTTTCCTTCTTTAGAATAACCCCTTTGTATAATGCTTTTAAAGAACGGATAAAACTTGGGTATGGACTATAAAATATAATAGTGTATCTTTCCTTCTTTAGAATAACCCCTTTGTATAATGCTTTTAAAGAACGGGCAATACTTGGGTATGGACTATAAGATATAATAGTGTATCTTTCCTTCTTTAGAATAACCCCTTTGTATAATGCTTTTAAAGAACGGGCAATACTTGGGTATGGACTATAAGATATAATAGTGTATCTTCCGTTCTTTAGAATAACCCCTTTGTATAATGCTTTTAAAGAACGGGAAATACTTGGGTATGGACTATAAAATATAATAGTGTATCTTTCCTTCTTTAGAATAACCCCTTTGTATAATGCTTTTAAAGAACGGGCAATACTTGGGTATGGACTATAAGATATAATAGTGTATCTTTCCTTCTTTAGAATAACCCCTTTGTATAATGCTTTTAAAGAACGGGCAATACTTGGGTATGGACTATAAAATATAATAGTGTATCTTTCTTTCTTTAGAATAACCCCTTTGTATAATGCTTTTAAAGAACGGATAAAACTTGGGTATGGACTATAAGATATAATAGTGTATCTTCCGTTCTTTAGAATAACCCCTTTGTATAGTGCTTTTAAAGAACGGACAATAATTGGTAATTTAAATTATAATAGTGTATCTTTGGTATGAACAGAAGGAAAATTATTGTTCAGTTACTATATATATACTTGCAGTTTAGTACCGCCAATTACTATATATATACTTGCAGTTCAGTCCCGCCAAATACCTTGCGGGACTGTATTTCAGTCCCGATAATTTAATGGCGGGACTGAATTTCAGACCCGAAAAATACTTAAAAGCCTTATAATTAGTGCGGATTATTTATAATTAGCCCCGTTCTTCCCTGCTTTCAAAGTTCAAGCCGCCAATCCTTCTTTTAAAGGGACTAAACTAACAAAAGGAAAATTATTGTTCAGTTACTATATGTATACTTGCAGTTCAGTCCCGTCAAATACTATATATATACTTGCAGTTCAGTCCCGCCAAATTCTTAAAAAATTCGTCGGGAGTGAATTACAATCCCGTGTCGGGACTCAACTACAATTATGCCCTTCAATCCAAATAAAAATTCAAACTCAAAATTTTAATCTTACACGTTATTCAAAATCTTCATCGGCATCATTGAGATTTTCACTTCAAACTTTTGTTGCTTTCTTCAAATTCAAACATTCACTATCATTCACTAAAAAGTTTCCGCTTTTTTGCATTTCAATTTATGATGTTATAAACACAGTAAATAGTCAATTAGGTATATAATGAGCGAATGGTACCTCTCAGGAATAAAAACGATCTCGATAATTATAACGCTGAAAAATGCACGCAAAACCATCACGGAACTTATGTGGTGACGTCAGATTGAGGAGAAATCGAAATTTACATACACATTTTTTTATAAGAACGTCCAAAATTTTTGAAGCCTTAGAAGAATATTCTTAACGTCTTCTTATTCCACCATTTTGACGTTGATTTTGATTGTTGACGATTGGCATTTTGAACGAGAATTGGAAGTCACATCGTTCAACACTAAAAGACTGCGGGCCTTCGAAAATTAGTAAAATTGATGTTAATTGTCGTTAAGTTTGTGTGGGATTCTGTCCTTGACAATGGGAAAATGATCAGAGGTATCCCAGAATTTACAAAATTGAAGTCATAATTGGTGTCTAACATTCGTTGTTAACATAGTAAAATAGCACCGAGTTTATCCCCTACCTTCGATAAAAGGAGATTTCAAGAAATGGAAAAGTCGGTTAAAAGAGAGACCTTAGTCATTGTAATTATAAAAACCCCTTGAACCAGCTTTTAGCGTTAAACTTCCTTAATTTGACAATCATATTATCCCCTATTGCTGTATTACTGAGCATAAAACAGGGAGACATCGAATACCTTTATTGACAAGATTTATTTTTTAAAGACAATTTAAGAAATACAATACATGTCACCACAGCAGCGTCGGGAGCGGTGGAGTCTCTTGGGCAAAAGAATGAACAAACAAACCAAAACTACTCTGTAGACCACTAAAAACTCATTCCGATCGACATCCAGAAACAAAAGGTGATTCACCATTCCCGGTCAGTTATTTATATCTAAACAAAGACATCATACTATCCACAGCAGAGCTGAAACATTCTTCGAACATTCTCAATGATATTTCAAAATCGATTCAAAATTTTTTCTTTAACCTGAATATTGCTAAGAGTCCAGAATTTTGATTTCTTTACCAAAGCCTTCAATATAAATTTTCTTTTAGAATCGCCAGTTTTAACTTACCATAGACAGAAAAGCATGTTGAAAAATTATCCATCAGAATTTTTGAGAGTATGGTGGGTGACCTTTGTAGATCTCACATGAAATTTTATTCAAAATCTCATATAATATGGTTTTAGAGCAATAAAGATTTCATTAAAATGAACGCTTTAAAGCTACTTTTACACACCAGATTAATCTTCATTAGATGTAAAGGGCCCTTGATAAACGTGACATCATACAAATAACTGTGAAAAGCCCAAAAAGCTACCCTCCAAATGTAAAGCAGCGAAAACTTCCAAAAGTAAGAAAAATGGCCAAGATAATAACTTCAACTTTCGAATAAGGGCCAGAAAACCTACTCGTCATCTTTTTTTGGAAAGTTTGAATAATTCTCGGAAGGGGGTACCTAGGCAAGTGACGGGTATGTGCCGACCTTAAGGATGTGTTTTTTAAACCTGGAGGTCCCTGAAAGTGTAATGGTTAAATAATTCAGAAAATTAAATCTCAGTCGGAAAAATATAAACATTTCAAATTTTTGCTCCTTTAAAGATCGAGATTTGGTTTGGTCAAGTTAGTCCCAATAAGAGCAATAAGAGTGGTAGAATTGATAGAATTTTTCTTATTTTCCTCCTCTTTAGCCCCAATAAAGGTACGAGGGTTGGAAGTGACACATATATACTACCTGCAGGTCCCAAACATTCTAGCAAAATTGAGAAAAACATCCCCAGGCTATCCAAAAAAAGAAAAGAAAAAACAAGGAAAGTACAAAAACACTAATGATCTATCAAATTATTTATCTACAAAAACCACCCTTAGGTTTCGTTTCGTCAAGACTTATCACGATTAACAACTTGTATTTCCTCCCTGATTCATTGGGTTGAGACCAAGACAAATAATGAGATTGAACAATCGCCAGAAAGGTAAAAATAACATTTACCTTCCAAAAATACTACTTACAATATTTTATGAAGTTTTTTCTTCTTATTTTTCAGTAGGTTGGGTGTTGGTTCATGAGTGAGGCGATAGAATGTGGTGGTAGTAGTTTCTTTCCCCATGTTGTGTTTTATCATTTCACAAAACTGTATACAAAATCAAGTGATTCTTATACGGTAAGAAATTATCAGTAGTGGATGTAATGATAGCCGGATCAACGAAATCTATGTCAAAGATGACGCTTAAAAGTGACGAATTCAAATCCAAAGCAATCAAAGTTATTAAAACTGGATAATCTTAATGACATGTACCAAAAAAATCAATCAATCAATTAATATTTCAACTTCACAAGCCAGCTTTTTTCAATTCAATTTTACAAAACAAATTCATCAAGATATCTGATAAGCAATCTTTTAATACAAAAATCACCCACGAAATCTATCATTATACTTTTATATCATTGTATTGTCAACTTGATCAGATATAGGACCAATCATGGTTAGGTACCACTCATATGATGTCACTCACACCGATCCTACGTACAAATGGTCAGAGACAACATACCAACACAGTAATTATAGGATGACAAACAACTCAACAAGGTCACCTACCAATCAATCACCTATTGGTATTCAAGATATATTTTGCTCATATTTTGTTGATCAAATAACAAAAGAAAGAAAGTTTCACACAAATGATGCCTAGTTGTAACTGAGTAAGTTTATAAGAATTATTTAAAAGTAAGAAAGCCTATATGATGTTTCTTTTAGATTCATCTTTGAAGTTTAAATAGGGTGAAATCTCATCAAAGATTTTCCGAAAGAAAGATTATAGAGACAAATTAATGCATCGAACATATAGACTTTGATGCCTTCTCCAGTACCAGAAAATGCAATTCAGAAAATCAGGTTTCTTAAATTAATAAAATATTTTGTTATAAAAAAAACATGAAATACATTCTTACTCTATGTTACTTATAAAAAGACTCAATGTGAATAATGGGTAGGCGAGTTCAAATCTCTGTTACTATTAATTATCAAAAATAACTTCAAAAGGCTTAATCCTGCCCATTTTCGCGCTATGATTATTCAAAAACTAAAAATTGACAAAATTCAGTTACAATTTACCTATTCAAAGAATCAGAGAATCAAAACTGGATCCAATCTCAAAAGGATAAAAACTCTGGAAAACCTTTCATAGGCCACACCACTCTATGGTTTTAAAAAACCGGAAATATACATGCTGAGAAAGATTGCAAAAGTCGGTTCGGTGAAGACAAGCTTAATGTTGTAACTTATAAATTATATTATGGAAGAATTTGTTAAAAATTATTACGAGCTTTTAAGATTTCACTCCCCCGTAGCAGGAGCACACCAGTTGATGATTTGGCCCTTAACCTTCAAGGAGAATGAATAGGTCTTTTCATAAAATATTTTAAGTGCATAACGACTGTTTCGTTTTGAAACCATTTCCAAGGTGATTAAATTCCTTCAGTCTTCAAGTATTATTCAACTTCTTATGAACTCCTCCGAGAATCAGTAGCTCATGACGTAATTTATGAAAAGGTATATATTGGCACTGCATTACGACGAGATGAAAATGGCCAAAAAATTAAGAATATGGTAAGAATACAATCATCATGAAGTTTGGCAACTGAACCTAAGAATGCCACTCTTAGAGAATTTACCATTAAATTGCCAACTATTATCCAGCAATGCTAAGAGGTTAAACAAAAATGCAAAATTCTCTTGCTTGAGGGATGTATAATATGTAATGTAATAATTGCATGCTAGATTGTGGCTGGGATTGGATCAAAACCTAAGAATACCATAAGAATATTTCAGGATGAATTTCCCCAAAAAGTTGAGAATATTTATGATGAATTGAAAAACATACCATTCTTATAAAAAAAAAGCTAAAGTCTATTCACGATAAGTGTGCACTCTTTTTTCATTTACCTATAACTTTTGAAGGAATTCTTCAATCTTTATAAATTTGGTATCATTGGAAAGATATTAGCGAGTGGATCAATTTGAAATAAAAAAATCTTTAAACAAATTCTAAAAATGAAGATGAAAATGAAGAAGAAAAAAATGAAGATCTTGTAGAGAAGTGCTATAACTTTCATTTTCACTGGAGAGATTCTTTGATCTTAGGAGATCATCACTGTGCAGAAATTTCATTAAAATATTTATTCAATATAAAGTTATGATACAAAGTTAATAAGTGAGTGACCCCAAAAAACAGCAGAAAACAGCAGAAAACAGCGTTTTTAGACGTCAATCAGCTTATAACTTTGCTTGATATCTTTTGACTGAATGATTATTTTTGAGAAATCTTTTCACAGTGATGATGTTCGATAACCAAGGATTCACTTTAGTGAAAATGATAGTTATAGCACCTTTCTACAAGATCTTCATTTTTTTCTTCTTCATTTTCATCTTCATTTTTAGAATTTGTTTAAAGATTTTTTTATTTCAAATTGATCCACTCGCTAATATCTTTCCAATGATACCAAATTTATAAAGATTGAAGAATTCCTTCAAAAGTTATAGGTAAATGAAAAAAGAGTGCACACTTATCGTGAATAGACTTTAGATGCTGAATGGATCTACCTGATGATGAAAGTTAGAGCAGCAATAAGGAAAAAAACGAAAACAAATTTTCAGTCAGAAAAACAATGTCAATGAAAATCTGCCAAAACGGCGATTTCCAAAATTGTCGGCCAATAAAAATAGTTTCACAAAAATCGGACTCGGCCATGTTATGAGCATTGCTAATATGCATCTTTATGCAAAAAAATCAGAAAACACTAAGGATGAAATCTCGAGAAAAGTTAATAACGAACGAACGAACGCACGAACGAACATCAGTTAATTTATAAGACCTCCACCGGGTAGGTCAGAAAAGCGTATATGAAGTGTATATGAAGTGCATCTTGGCACTCCGACGGCACTTGATTAAAAAACGATGTTTTGCACTGAAAGAATTAGTGAAAATATCGTCCCTAGTTGAAAATTGTTTTCTAGTTTTTGTCTCCGCAAAATATTGTGCTTTCTTTTCCATCCTCACTGAATTTACCGGCTCAAAAACAATAGAATTTAAATCTCCAGCCATAAAAAAAGGAAATATCAATCCCCATCGAGTTTTGTTCCGTTATTTTCACTTCCACTGGCTGAAAAGATCCTACCGGCTCCGTGAGAAGAGGGTGTAGCACGGGGGCTAAAGAGTCATATCCGTGCAATATGTGAGATAAATGACAATTATATCCATGTTTACAAGGTTAAACTCCGACTTTCCAGATAGAAGATTAGCAAAAGCCAGTTTTTGCTGTTTTTAAGATCAAATAGGAACTTTCACCCTCCAATATAAGTGTAAAGATAAAACTCGTCACTCACGTAATAAGCGAGGATAAAAACGAACACGGTTTAAGTACCGTGAAAAGCACAGGCCGAAATCATATATCGACCTGTGCCGACCAATTCAGATTCTATTCAGCGCGCAAATCAACGCAGAGAAAAGTAACCATGGCGACTATGCAAGATCTTGGATTAAGTTCAAAGTTGATAATATTTGATCTTCATCTTTGATTCTTTCTACAGTGATCAGTCTTCAGAGGTTGATATGTTCTTTGAAAACTCAACCTCTGATACTCAGGGTACGGTTGAAGGTAATAAATGACATCAAAAAGGTTTTTAGATAGTATTGAAGCAACTTACATGAAGCCTTTCTTCTTGGCTGGTTTGGGTGGTTGCTGTGGCTGTGGCTGTGGTGGCGCTTCATCTCCGCGCCGAATAGTCGATGAGAAAGGTGAGCGCATCATCTTGACTGATGATATAGTTTATTTTGCGTCCAAGAAACCAAAATATATGTAACAATTCGCTGATAAAAGTTAACCAAAAAATTTCCGAAAATGACAAATTATTGACAATGATAAAAGAACAGCTTGAGGGATTATCAAATCAAATCTTTAATGTATTCAAAACTGCATGAACTGGTTTCTACCAAATTTTCAATTATCTTGATTTAGAAATTTTTAAATCAACCGCTATATACTCACTGTTCGAAAACAAAACTGAGTTTAAGGAAGGGACGTGGTTAGAGTTGAATTCTTAAATTGATCTTGTGAGAGAGATTAATGACTTGATATTTAAAAAGGTAATTATATTTGAGACTAAGCACATTAAATGGAACCCATACAATGAGAAGGGAAAACGGTTATGAATCGTACAATGGTATACAGCCAATAGTTGAGGAAAGGAACCCTGGTGCGTTAAAGTTAAAGAGGTATATAGACGGCATACTTCTTAAATGGTAAACAAAGTCCCTTATCTTATTTACAAAGATGATAATTGCAACGCGTATTCAACTTATGATTGAAGTCAAGTTATGCAATTTTCTTGCCTGAATATTACTAACATTTTTGTTGGAATTTATCAATGTATGTCTTTAGATTGCGTAACGTAGCGAACTTTAAGCAAATATTTTAAGAGAAGTAAATCTCTGTTTAGCGGGATACTTATGATTTCGGAGTGAAAACCTGTGAGGATGACAAAATTAACAAACAGATCCACTGGAGCTCTTTATACTATTCTAAAACGAATTAAAAGGAAATCTTAAACAATCTCTCTATGTCAAAATTCCAACACACATTCTTTATAAAGTCAAAGCAAAGCCAACAGTTTCAGCGAATATGCTTATTTCTAAACTCTAGCGCAAACGAATGAATTTAGAGGACCGCATGCCACAGTTATCAGTTTTATCTTGAGTAAAGTTTAAAATTATTATCCATATAGCGGTCATTAAGTAAGCCATTAAAGATTCGAACGGCGGGCGGTATTGAAAGGTTCTATGACTCAAATAGTCATACCCGCGCTGAGAAAACTAAGGCGTCGTGCTTCAGAGGGCTGAAATATCATTAACCGCCCTGTTTATAGGGCGATAACGTCATTTGCGGCCCGCTCGGAACTTTATTGAAGTCGTTGCATTGAAGCGGTGAGACTAAACCGACGTCAGAAAAAAACACTTTTTGGTCATTTGCGGCCCGCTCGCAAGGGTACTCAAAACTTGTTGAAGTCATTGCATTGAAGCGAAAAGACTTGGCTGACGCTAGAAAAAAACGTTGTTTGAATTTCCGATATGGATAATAATAGTAATAGCGTTAAGCTTTCGTTCGTTGTTGTCATTAATTCTGCCCTTGCAGTTTGATTATTAGCCCTCTAGTGCCATTTGCCAAATGACACTCTCGGGCTAATAATCAAACTGCGCGGGCAGAAAATAACAACAACGACCTCAAACTGAACCCTATTGTTATATTATACCTTAAAATAATGCAATATATTGCTTGCAATGGGTTAGCTATGTTTTTATCGAATATCAAAGCCACAAATAAAGCAATATCTTCTGCGCTCCAGATTATGTTTAAGGTTTATGTAAGCTAAACCGATACTTGAATTATCAAATTATTATTAAAATCAATTCAATAATTTTAGAAACATTCTATATGTGCAACAAAAACACGATTTAGTCAATTGGAGCATAATACACAAAGTTGTGGAGATACAACAAAAAATGTTCTCGACTTTTTCGAATCAAACATCAAAACCATCAGATCAGATCAAGATCCATTTTACAGATTAACAGATCACAAATATGTGTATTTTTTCACTCGATCTAAATTTTTACATACTTTCCCATAGTTTTTGACAAGCTGATGACGGAGGTTCGATGATGGATTTTAATGACGTTTCTATATCATTATTTAACGATTCAAATACAAAACCCTTTGAAATACATATGAGAATTTTTTACTTCCCTCCCCTCCTGATTCTAATGGAGATTTTGAAGATTTTCAAGGTAAAAATGTTATGCGATTAAGCATGCTGTAAATCATCTTTGTTTTCGATAAACTTTTAGTGTCCCATATTGTTAAAAGAGTTCATAGTTGTTGATAAGTGTTGCTGCGAAATAGCAAAGTAAAGCTAGCTTCGAGAAATCCAAATGCTACGGCGAATAGCTTCAAAAACATCCAAGTATTATTACAATAGATTCGTTAAACCTTTAACTACCAATGACGAGTATACTATAGGCATGGGCTATGTAGGAGAAGCCCTCCTGTAATGCCCAGTTTGAGTTAGAAATCGTCATTTCGGGTCTAGCTCGTGGAATTGGATTGGGTTTCATGGTCAAGCAAGAAAACAATCAAAGTAAGTCTTTCCAGCGAGATTTTAAGCCAAAAAGTCAAAAAAATGCAAAAATTTGACAAAAATCCACTTTTTTAAGATTTTGACCGTTTTTTTACCATTTTTGGTCAGCGAGTGATCCAAGAACCTCCAAATTTGGCCCTGCTTTACTTGATTCTTGAATACTTGATTGTATTATTTTGAAGTTTTACAACTGGGCACCTTTCTATCATTCAGGCAGGTCCGCGCAGCCTTAGTCGCCAGCCACCACGCCCTTCCTAAATCGGCACCGAAGGCGCCTAAAAGAAAGAGAAGAATCTCTCACCCAACGAGCTATGAACAAGCTTCTAACTCCTTCTAGATGCGGAGATACTATATAAGCCTTTGTTTGAACTAGCGATGTTCTTTAAAAAAATGACCGTGGTACTTAAAGGGTTAAGAATTCTTCTAAGAGGAATGAGTTTGGCTGATTTTTCACATACACATATCGCATTACAATTCTTTGTAACGATGGATAAAATTCTTAAATGGTTTATGGACTGAGTATAAGAGCGCTTTAAAATTACGATTAAGACAACATTTTTCTTTAAATGAAGGATCAGGATAAAGTCGTTAAAACGTCATTAGCAAAGCCAATAATTAATTGATTTCATCCTTTTCAATGGTCATTAAATAGTCACATTCTATAGCGGCTGATCCTAATTAAATAAATCTCTTGATTTTCATAATCGGGTAAACCAACCTAGTCAATACAATTTTCCAGAGCTCATTTTCGTAGACTAGAAACTAGCAATCCATGAATAAATGACAGATATCTTATCTAAAACACTAGATAGAGCTACTCTGTATTTCCCAAGTGATGGCTTTGCTGAAAATAGGTTACTGTTGAAGTTTTATTGACACTACAACGACTTCAAAATTTTAAATATCACACAAACTACATTGTGACGTCACTTCGTTCAAGATGGCGGATTATTTTGCCTCAGCTAGGGACGAAGTAGCTCTATTTAGTGGTTCATATAAGATATCTGTGTTATAAATGATCCCACAAATGAAAAGGGTAGGGGGAAGATTTCTTTTGATTGAATTTTTTAAGCTACGGTGAACTTCCACCTCATTTTACTGACCACACTTTTACACTCGAAAAACCAGACCCCTGGATTTTTTATTTTCCAGTCTGCCCTGGATGTCACACCTTCTCGACATAGGGCACGCTGGAATAGCCGATTTTACGTAAATTTCTTTGGGTAACTTAAAGTCTCCATCTTTAAAGGGCATTTTCGTTATAAATCTTACTCTATAAATCAAAATTTTCTTAACTTTAGCAAATTTATGTTCCCTTGTGCGTGTTCAAGTTTTGGAGGTGTGTTTTAAAACCCATTAAACAATAATAAAAACACGTACCATAAGAATGACAAATCAAATGAGCTGAATACTTTGTACAACATACCACGTTTTTGAAATCGAAACCTCTTCACTAATATGGATACAACCTGACTTGTTTTCTGGCTTTAATGTCACTCACTCGAAGAGGAAGAAATTTCATCACACCATACCATTTAACACCTATTACATTAAACTATACCAAAACCAATTTCCTCAAAGTTTCAAAGAAAAGGGGAACACAGACCATACAATGCAACATCTTCATCAGAAAAATTATGATCACGATTCTAACCTGTGTGCTAATCACTTTTACAAAAGATCACACTACGCGTGTGATTATCAAAATCATTTTACATTGTAAAGACCTTTCTCTCAGGTACTCGTCAATTTGTTTGAGTTGTGATCATTGACATCTTCGTGTTAGAAAAACGTAGAAGTTTCAAAGTGCGAGTTTGGTACTACACGTTTTTAAGAACAAAATATAAGAACATTAGGCTTCAATGGTTAAAATATTAACAACAAGTTAAGAACATTTTTAAGGCTTTATTGATTCTTTTATACCAAACTGCTTAGGAAATTGCACAAAAATACTAAAAAAAATGGTGAAATCAAGAACATTTTAAGAGAATCCGAAAGCTTTAATAATTTTGGTTGCTCTAATAAGAAATACGTGTAACAAAGCTCTACAAGACTTCCCTCTTTTCCTCATAATAGAAACTGCAAATTGGCTCTCAGCCAGTTAAGCAGTTTTTGACGATCCTGCACAAACTCCACAACTGTTTTCAACCAAAAATTTCCCGTGATGATACTCGCTACTCAGATTCCCGTAAGAATACGAAAAAAATTCTTGCGTAGAAAAGGTTACGAAGGATTTTCAAAGTAGAATAGTTTAGAATTTCATCGGTCAAAAGTTGCTTACTTTTGCACTTACTAATCTTTAAGATATGGAATTTCTACTTTCTCTTTTTGTCCGTTAAAGGATATAATAGACATTGTGGTTAAATGCAAGTGGTTAGTTTTAAAGTTTGCTTACGACCTTAGATCGTTAACCTCCAAGTACACAAGCCTTTTGAAACCGTATCTCTGGAGAAAGGTCAAAGTGTACTTTACAGGCCTAATATCCACATGAATAACTTTAGCAGAAAAATCTGACACCTACATCAGTCAAATTGTTGAAATTCCTTGGTGTTTCAAACACACTCTTATCATCAACATACTTGTCTATTAGTTAGCGATTAGGAAAGGTGTCTGAAGCAGAATTTAGCGATTTTCTCGCATGATGATATGTTTTGTTAACGCTCCGCAAGTCCTTCGTAGCCGGTTACGTGAAAGCGCCACTTGACATTGCAAGAAAATAGAATTTTTTGAAACAATTAGGCTTTCAGCTCGTTATGTTTAATATTACGCAGAAGTTGCCATAGTTATCAAAATATACATAAAAAGTCTACGTTATAGTTTTGATGAGTTCGTGATATCTCAAAAAAACATTTAAATTTCTGTATGTGAACTCAAATCCCGCCAAAAGAAATCGATAGAGACAATATACATTTGAACGACTTTCTCTCTAACGGTGCAGAAATCTAACGTTATAGTACACTCTACTCAATTAATGATCATTTTAATCCCCTTGAATTTGCCGAAATGTAACATTTCAGGTAACTGAACTACACACTTTTTTATAAGAATTAATAAATTAATCTTCTTACGATGTTCTTAATACTCTTAGTTTGTTTTGTTCTTAGGTTTTGGCCAACTTTCAACCTCCTGTTCTTATAAAATTGTTCTTAAAAAAAAGCATGTATATAAAGTGAAGGTCCTCGTGCAAACCAATCTGCAGCAACGGTACCACGCGCATCGGAAATTTATAGAAAGAACTTACCCACATGACTCGTATTATGCCCTTTGGTTTTCTTCGTTACACGGAGGTACAAATCTTTCTTTTACTTTTGACATGGAAAGGAGCAAGATGGTGCAGTAGAAGCTGGGTGTTCATTTTGAAGTTTTGATATTTGTCCATCCTCCACATTTTCTCCTGTTGTCTTCACCGGTTTCAAAACGGGAGGTGGCGTACAATAATGACATCAGCTGTGTTAAAGAAAGAAAATATAGATGCTGGATAGATGGGTTTGATTTGTCAACTATTTTGGCACAATTACACATGTGTCAACCCATGTGATAGCTCCAGTGAGACCTAGAGTAAAGTCTACAATCTCTGTGAGAAATTAAGAAAAAAAGCTAAAATTGCGCTATAGCACATTCGAAAAGTCGTTATAATCACAATGAATTGTGATCACATAGAGTGTAGAGGAGTCGGGTCCAGCCCCCAGCCAAATTGATGTACAATCTTAAAGGCATGGGATAAAGACTCCGAAGAGAAAAAATATGCAAAGTGTTATGGGTATAAGACACCCCCTTCTCGCTGACCCGGTAGGATTTTTTCAGCCAGTGGGTAGACTGGAGTCGTTTATAATGCGTGTAATACTAATAATACCAATACTAATATTAATACGGAATTTAGTTTGTATAAACGACTGGAAGAATTCGGTGTTCCAGCCTTATAGATACAGGGGCTAGCTACGCAGAAACTTACGTAGCGAGAAAACAATTTATCAAGCAACAACAAACTCTCAAAACGAAATCAAATCAAATGAAAAACTTTCAATACACAAATCCACACATATTCTTTTTTCTCAAGAATTATTTTGAGCAGGAAAAAATTATAATTGCAATATTGACACTTTTCTTTTGTTTGGAGTTAGTGCACAAAGGTTTCTAGACGACTAAAATTGTTCCATTCATTACTTTTTGCTTTATTTCTACTATGTATAAATTAGTCGTCTAGCTTGCTAGACTAGCCAGTGAGGTAAAAGTAACGGACTGAAAATGGATGGGGGTTGATATTCCCATATTTTTCATGGCCAGATATTTAAATTCTTTCGTTTTCAAGTTAAAAATTTAGTGGGATTGAGAAATTAGCATAATATTTTGCAGTGAGGATTAGTTTATTTGATTATTGTCAATGGGGACAAAAATGAGAGGATAATTTTCCACCAAGGACGATATTTAAGCCCGTTTTTCCAATGGGAAGGGTTCCCAGTGGGTCTGTGAGAAGGGGGTATTATATTTGTAAATTATATATTTGGTAAGATTGATTTTTCAAAATTTGAAAATTCTAAAATATTTAAATCGTCAGCTCAGCCCCAAGTTCCATTTCTCAAAACATAACCGTGGTACCCCCAGCATTTAAAAAAGCTTAGAAGGAGTGCATGTTATGGGCCCTCTAAACCTATTTCAGGTGTTGTAGGTCTTTGGTAAGTAAAACATACAACAACAATTATGTCCATTGTTCACAAAAAATCAGCACAGAAGTATGGTACCTTTTGAAGTGAGTCTCTTTAGATACAAAGTCAAAATATATAAAAGGTTTAATACAAGTCAGTGTCTTTTTTCTGAAAACCTTGGCGTGGCACCTCGAAAAACCTTTAGAATTTGACAAACCCGAATGAATTTGAGCGAAAAATCTTTAGAATATGGCAATTGGAAATTCGACTGATTTTCCTTAAATTTTAATTATGACAAATTTCTGCATATTCTTGGACATTATTCTTTTCCATTTAAGTTTATATTTCAAATTAGAACGAAAGAATTCTCTTTAAAAGGTCGATCAGGAAGGGTTCGTAATAGAATAATATGTTGGAAGGTTTCATATTACAAATTTTAGTCCATTTGTTATCAGTAAAAAAGGGAACATTTTGGAGAAAATAGAAAATTATGGTGCCGTAGTGAAGTATTGAAAAAAGTTTGTTGATGAAAGTAATGATGAGGGAATATAAAAAGAACAAAAACTTATGACAAGTTAAGAATATTTCAAGGCTTTAGAGACTTTTAAAACACTCATTTATTTAAGAAAATGCCCCGGGTTGGGGACACTCATATCGTCCGACCCACGGCATGCGCCCCGCCCTTAAGGGTACGTTTTTCAAGACCCTCGAAATACACTGTATGGGTGTACTTTTGATAGAGTGCACTACAAGGGTCTTCTTTTAGCTGGTTTCACTGTAAGGGTGTGTTTTGGGACCGTTGAATTGCAAGTCTGACAGTAAAAGTCCGATGTATAGTTTTGACTTATACCCATTTTGATTTGTTTTCAACATTGTGTCGACACCTCAGGCTCATTTTCAGGTGGCTTCAGCAAAATAAGATATGAAATCAAACTACACTATAAGGGTCAGAAACGTTCGGTAAAATACATTGTGAGGGTACCTTTTTACTGCTCAACGGCTGTACTGTAAAGGTCCGATCTTGAAAGTCCGAAGTTGTCGTTCGTTTCTATCAGTAAAAAAGGGAAAATTTGGAGAAAATAGAAAATTATGGTGCCGAAGCATTGAAAAGTATGGCGAAACAAGTTTGTTGATGAAAGTAATGATGGGGAGATATAAAAAGAACAAAAACTTGTTCTTATTCTAGGCCAACCAGATGAAAATGTTGTATACCCTTACAGTAAGGTAGGGTTTTTTTAGGTAAGACTTGTGGGAATGAAAATAATTCTGCAAGGTAAATCGAGCTAAATTCAGGGCCAGTTCTATTTCTTGGGCGAATCTAAATAGACCACATAAAAGTAGAATGAATAATTCAAAGGTTGAAAAAGGGGAATAAAATAAGAAACCTTTTACAGGAAAAATTAAATGGATAGTCATAGGAGAGAGAGAAAGAGAAATAATGATTTCTTGGAGTGAAACAGGATTCCAGTGTCACACTTACTAACTTCATTTAACTATCGAATAACATGTGAAAGCTGTGAAGCAAGTGTGAATATTGTTTCTAATTTGGCCCTCCAGGGTACTTTGAATTTATGTCTGGCCAAAAAAAGTATAAGGTTCGACGACTTGAAACTTAAAAAGGACTAAGAACTTTTGAAAAGGATCATATCTTACTTTTGATTTTATCAATAGGTTTTGTAACCCTGTAAAGGCTTTCAAATTTGGAAGGTTTCACAAAAATGGGCGAAAAGCTGGCAACCTTGCAATGTATGAGGTGCTGAAATCGTCGGATTTTTCAGTCGGAAAATGAAACCGTCGGATTTTTTAGTCATGTATTATTTAAGTTGAAATGATTCTTAGAGCTAATATAATAATTCTCTAGATCTATAGTTCTATAGTTCTCTAGTTCTATAGTTCTACAGTTCTCTGGTGTCTTAGTTCTCTAGTTCTGTAGTTCCATAGTTCTTTGGTTTCTTAGTTCTGTAGTTCTGTAGTTCTATAGTTCTCTGGTTTCTTAGTTCTATAGTTCTCTGGTTCTATAGTTCTCTGGTTCTTTGGTTCTCTGGTTCATGGTTCTCTAGTTCATGGTTCTCTGGTTCACTGGTTCATGGTTCTTTGGTTCACTGGTTCATGGTTCTCTGGTTCATTGGTTCGTGGTTCACTGGTTCATGGTTCTCTGGTTCACTGGTTCATGGTTCTCTGGTTCTCTGGTTCACTGGTTCATGGTTCTTTGGTTCGTGGTTCTTTGGTTCACTGGTTCATGGTTCACTGGTTCACTGGTTCTTTGGTTCACTGGTTCTTTGGTTCACTGGTTCTTTGGTTCACTGGTTCTTTGGTTCTTTGGTTCGTGGTTCTTTGGTTCGTGGTTCTTTGGTTCACTAGTTCATTGGTTCGTGGTTCACTGGTTCACTGGTTCTTTGGTTCGTGGTTCTTTGGTTCCTTGGTTCTTTGGTTCTTTGGTTCACTGGTTCTTTGGTTCATGGTTCTCTGGTTCGTAGTTCTTTGGTTCGTGGTTCTTTGGTTCTTTGGTTCACTGGTTGTCTGGTTCATGGTTCTCTGGTTCATTGGTTCACTGGTTCATGGTTTGTGGTTCTTTGGTTCACTTGTTCATGGTTCACTGGTTCATGGTTCACTGGTTCGTGGTTCTCTGGTTCATTGGTTCACTGGTTCATCGGTTCTTTGGTTCACTGGTTCTTTATAGGAAACTAACTTTTGCGAAAAAATATTACTTACGAAAATGGAAAAAAGTGATGGGTCATCGAAATTATTTCTTCCCAGGATTAATATTTATGGTCTTTAAAATCGAAATTTCCCCTTTCTTAATCAATCCAATGTGATCCAATGATCCAACAATCCAGCGATCCAAGCACCCAACGATCCAATGATTCAGCGATCCAACAATTCAATGATCCAACGATCCAACCAGCATGAACCAGTGAACCATGAACAGAGAACCATGAACCAGTGAACCACGAACCAGTGAACCAAAGAACCACGAACCAAAGAACCAGAGAACCAGTGAACCAGAGAACCAGAGAACCAGAGAACCATGAACCAGAGAACCATGAACCAGTGAACCACGAACCAGAGAACCAGAGAACCAGTGAACCAGAGAACCAGAGAACCATGAACCAGTGAACCACGAACCAGTGAACCACGAACCAGAGAACCAGTGAACCAGTGAACCAGAGAACCAGTGAACCATGAACCAGAGAACCAGTGAACCAGAGAACCAGTGAACCAGAGAACCATGAACCAGTGAACCAGAGAACCAGAGAACCATGAACCAGTGAACCATGAACCAGAGAACCATGAACCAGAGAACCAGTGAACCATGAACCAGTGAACCATGAACCAGAGAACCATGAACCAGTGAACCAGAGAACCATGAACCAATGAACTAAGAAACCAGAGAACTATAGAACTAGAGAACTATAGAACTAACAAACCAGCGAACTATAGAACTATGGAACTAACAAACCATAGAACTATAGAACTAACAAACCATAGAACTATAGAACTATGGAACTATGGAACTAACAAACTATAGAACTATAGAACTATGGAACTATGGAACTAACAAACTATAGAACTATAGAACTATGGAACTATGGAACTAACAAACTATAGAACTGTAGAATCTGCCCAGGATACGTCTTGTTTTTGCGGCAAAAATATCCGACGATTTCAGTATTTCATATATTGCAACATTACCGAAAAGCTGTCTACTTAAACAGCTCTAACTGTCAGCTCGAAGTTCATTATCGTAAATTTCAAAAAGGTTGATCATTAATTTATAAGGAAATTGATCAACGTGGCTCAATATCGCCATAGTTAATTTCTACCAATGAGAAAATATATCCTTTAAATACCTAGCACGATAATTTTGATAAGAAATGATTCAATTTAAAAAAAATAATACGAAGATAACCCAGGTATAACGAAAAACAAAGGGACGAGAAATAGTTACATAGGATTTCTATAAAGAGAAAAGGGAGCTGGAAATAAAGAAGAGTGAGAAGATTTTGGTGAGTAGGATCAAAATGAATTTTGCATAAGAAGATGAGAGTAGAGAGAGAGAGAGAGAATTATGGAAGAAAGAGAAAACTATAAACATTAATGAATTACGAACACGAAAAAATATGAATTTTCCTTGTCAGGAATAATGGAGGGGAAAATATAGAAAGGACAACACATACACACAAAACGAGAAGCAACTTTTATGGAAAATTAAAAAACCATCAACCAAAACAATATATAACAAAAATAAAGAGGAAAAAATATGTATAAATATATGAAAGATTTTTTAGAGAAATTTCAAAAAAAGAAGAGGGAAGGCCCTAAAAAGGCGTTGGAATTTTGATTTATTGGTTTATACTCTTTTTCATCATTGGGGACTTGTTTACGAAAAGTTTGTTGTCGGGTTGATAGTAGAATAAACAGGATTAAGTCTGGTGATGTATGAATTAAAAGATAATTGGTCCATAATGGCTCTGAAAAGCGTATACAAGTAAATCTCCATAGGACATATGAGAACTGGAGAACGCGTGGTATCATTTTCGAATGTTGAATTCTCGAGGAAATTAGACAAACGGACCTTTCATAATTATGCGTTTTTATCTTTTACTTTGCATTTGATGAGTATGAGAGATAATTTTGGTGTTTAGTAAAATGGACAACTATATAACACTTGCGATGTTAGAATGCGATTAATGATTCTTGGATGTAGAGCAAATCAATTCTGTAATTTATCGGTGAAAGTGAAACGGTGATCTTGTAATTTAGACAAAGTGAAGGAAGGGTGATCCTACAATTTAGTCAAAGTCAATTGGTGATCTTGTAATGCAGGCAAAATTGGCGATCTTGCAATTTAAACAAAGTCAATTGGCCATCTTGCAATTTGGGTAAAGTCAATTGGTGATCTTGCGATTTAAACAAAGTCAATTGGTGATCCTGCAATTTAGGCAAAGTCAATTTGTGATCCTGCATTTTAGTCAAAGTCAATTGGTAATCCTGCATTTTAGACAAAGTCAATTGGTGATCCTGCGATTTAAAAAAAGTCAATTGGTGATCCTATAGTTTAGACAAAGTCAATTGGTGATCCTGCATTTTAAACAAAGTCAATTGGTGATCCTGCAATTTAGACAAAGTCAATTGCTAATCCTATACTTTAGACAAAATGAATTGGTGACCCCTGCAATTTAGATAATGCCAATGTCTTGCATTTTAAACAAATTCAATCATTGATCCTGCAATTCAAATCAAGTGAATTTGCGATCCTGCAACTCCTTTCTGAGGAACTCGGTAGTAAATTTTCACCTATTAGAAAGAAGTTGAAAAACCTCAATGCGAACGAAATTGGAAATCGCCTCTTTTACATGGGTGGAGATTTTAAGTTTGATAATGGTTGAAAACTCGAAGGCCAACTGGATGCTCTTCGGTAAAGTTTTAATGTATCAGACTTATCTGATATTCCAAAGCGAAGGCTAAAGATTTTCTGATTGGAGAGGAATGATAGTCGACCTTTGAGTCGACGCTTAACCACTCGGCCGCAATGATATTTTGGTTTTACCCAACAATTCCCGAAAACTGGGGCTGGGGTTCAGGTCTCCCACTGCCTTGTCGCGATCTGGCGAAATATTGTAATCTAAGCCTCCAGATTTCGAAAATTTCCCCGACCTTCTTCTGATCTAGCGTGTCGGAAAAAGATTTTACATCGAGTGCCAGATAAGAATGAGGGCTCAGTATATTTCTCAAAAAATAGCGTGGATTGAATTTTAGGTATTTTTTCACCGCGTCAATTCTTTACTGTATTTCAAATAAAAAGGGTGCCGACAGTTTTCTCACTGACGCCAAGTTGTCAACATACTACAAGGGGAACAGATGATTTACCTTTTGATAAAGTCAATAATAGAGGCACAAAAGTTAAATTTTCGTTAGGGGAGACATGCCCTAGTTCGTAATTTTGCTGACGTCATCAATATGACGATTTGATTTTTAGTGACCAAGACAATGCTGATGATCTAAAATTGTCCTCTATCTTCATTTCAGTGACTAAATAATGAACAATTTAACACACGTGACACAAAAGTAAACTAAATCCACATCTTCAAAAACATACACACAATTATAATCAGAAGATGTCAGTGGCCAATAGATTCCGGCAAAGTATCACCAAAGCACTTTCATTGACCGACATTGATGATGAGAATGCTGGTCAAACACAACAAAACAATAAAATCACTAGTGAATCTATAATAGCTAAATCAGTGAATTTGTTCAGTAAATTTACACATAGTTCGAATAACAGTGTCAATAACATTGGTGGTGTTAGAGATGAGCGGAGACAGAAAACATTGTTGGTCATTGATGGTAATAAAGAACACGAATGGTAAGTTGATCCAGAGTTCTGTGGGGCAGGGCAGTGAGGCAAGTTGACCAACAGGTAAGGGTATGTTTTTCAAAATATCAGAAATGCACTGTAAGGGTGGACTTTTGATAAATGCACTGTAAGGGTGGAAATTTCAGCAAATCTGGAAAAAATTGCTAATTTTTGCTCGAGAATCTTGATTTTTTGCTCTAAAAGAGTTTAAAATTTGAAAGAATGCACTGTAAGGGTATGAATTTCGCCGATTCTTTCTGCACTGTAAGGGTGCGATTCTAAAAGCCAATTTTTTCGCCGCACATACCGTCAGTTGGTAAGCCCACTGCCCCCCCAGGTCAGAGTTTTCCTAATAACGTCTTAACAACGTCCACCCGACGTCCATTATGTTACATTAAATGAACTTTCGAACAACGTTGTGTACCAGGTCAAGATGGAAACTCTCTCGGTGGATCTAAAGAGTCCTAACAAGCATTTCAGCAATGTGGTGATAGATAGGGAATTCAATTCGAAAGATTTTGAACACTTATGAAAAGACACCGTGGGAACCCCTTTAAGTGTCGGGACCTTTTTGAAGAATTTTACTAGTTCTGACTTTAAATGCTTTAAATGTCTGGTTATAGGAGTTAGAAGCTCGTTCATATCTCGTCGTAGTTGAATGTCTCCTTCTATTGGGTAGATTCGGCACGGTACTTTTTAGCAAGGGCAGCTGGACGGAACTGAGGGGAGGAGTTCTCACTGCATGGTTAATGGCCACGAAATCCAAAAATTTTCGCATTCGAATACATCAAGGGCCTGAGTCCCGAAATACAGGCGGCAAGCACACCCGTAATCCAACAACCACACCCTGAGCTTAATGTCGCTGTGCCTTATCACTGATCACGGTATTAAAGAGATTTTTTGCGTTAGAATTTTTGTTTCGTTTGATCATTTTTATGACTTCTTTTTAGATGAATATCTTGTTCTTAATTTTCTTTCTGTATTTTTGACTTCCATTCGATTATTTGTATCAGATAACTGCACTGTCCTTATCTTTATAAGCATAAACTACGTTTCAAAATCTTCTTCAAAAAACCTTTTCATTTACTTCGCGGTTACGCGATACAAAACATTCGTTGGGTAATTATATCGAGGAATACTAATTTATTTACAGTCCTTCTACATATTTGATTGGATGGGAATTCTCTCACAGGATTTTCCGAATTTTGACACACAAACACCCCTATGAGTATTTTTCGAAATAACCTTACAACGAACTAAATATAAAATAATATCATGAGAAACGGGGAAAGATAAAAATGAGATTATTTTCAAGCCATTTTATTATTTTTATCAAAAAAGAAAGCATATGTTTTGGGACCGTATTTCGTAGTTGTTTCGCGGTACAAAATAAGGCAAAACAGCCCTGAAAGAAGGTGAAAAATAGAACACTGTAAAACTGTATTAAAAAATACACTGCAGTAAATTATTAAAGTATTTTTGAGAGAAAGATTTTGCTTTTTTTGTGCTTATTTATGTTTTTCATTACTGTAAAGGTTTTTCCTAGTTTTTGTAGACAGTGGAGAAACGTAACAAACTAATCCATTTAGTGATAAAGTCTCTATCGAACCAGTAACGAACTTTTTTTATTGAGTAGTTCCTTTTTTGCTTTGGCTTGATAAGGTTTTCGAAATCGAAACAAAGTTTTTTGATCTGAGGAAAATAATAAAAACAATGAAGAAAGTGAAGAAAAAACACTTTTTTATTTCAAAGGTTTTGGATGGATACTGTACATTTTTGAACTTTTACTTTTGAAACAAGAATGGGCTTTTCCAGAAATAGTCCGTGTCCCCCTGTTAAGGATATCAGATATTCAAGGGCAATGACTTTCGTTCAAAAGTGGATATCCAGGGAGTTAAATATCTACAAGGAAGCGGATATCCAGGGAGTTAAATATCTAAAAGGGAACGGATATCCAGGGGGTAAAATGTCTTTATAGGAGAGGATATCCAGGGGGTTGAGTATATTTTTAATAGTGTATGTCTTTACTAATAAAGTAGGATATCCAGGGGGTTCGATACTTCATCAATATCTAATTTAAATTGTTTTCTTCTGGAAAGCCCAATTTGAAAGATGTTGAGGGACTTACCACAAGACTTCTTGAAAAAATAAGGGCGACATAATTCGAAATTGGCCTAGTAGCACTGAGAAGTTAGATTCTGATAAAATAGTAGAATCTCTTTAATTCAAACCTCTATAACTCGAATGTCGAACAACTCTATAATTCGAACAAGTTTTCTAGTCCCTCCACTTAACCCTTTAAGTGCCGATGTCGTATATATACGACATGGGCTATATAGGAGGGCGAAGCCCTCCTGTAATGCCCAGTTTGAGTTAGAAATCGTTATTTTTGGTCGAACTCGTAGGAATTAGATTGTCCTTTATGGTCAAGCAAAAAGAATTTCAAAAATGAGTCTTTCCAGCGAGATTTTAAGCAAAAAAGTCAAAAAAATGCAAAAAATTGACAAAAATTCACTTTTTTGAGATTCTGACCGTTTTTTGACTATTTTTGGTCAACGAGTGATCCAAATTTGGCCCTGTTTTACTTTATTCTGTCTTCTAGTGAATTGATTTGAAGTTTTACCACTGGGCACTTTTCCATCAGTTCAGTCAGGTCCGCGCAGCGGGCCTGACTGCTTTAATTCCCCTAACGTACCCCCCCCTTGGCCGCCGCCCACCACGCCCTTCCTCAATCGGGCGGCGCCGAAGGCGCCCAAAAGAAAGAGGAGACTCTAAGCTATCCAACGAGCTATATACGAGCTTCTAATTCTTTCTAGATCAGGAGATATAAGCCCTTAAAGTTTGAACTAGCGATTTTAAAAAAAAAACTTAGAAAAAAAGACCCTGGCACTCAAAGGGTTAAAAAAAGTCCTAAAAACCTGACTCCTTACTTAACTCAAAATTTTCTTAGCTCGAACAAATTTGTGAGTTCCCCGTGAGTGTTCGAGTAATGGAGACTCCACTGTATGAGCCAGTCAGTAGCTTGTGCCCTGTTTACGGGTGTTGTAACCAATTTCTTCATATAGCCCCTGTATGGTTGGGACTATTATTTGCAATACCAAGGAGGGTCACTGTAATCGTTCGAGTAATAGAGACGCAAAATATTCTTAGCTTATAAATGGTTCGAATTTTAAAAAACATTTGATTTATAGGGGTTACTGTAACAGCAGCATTTTAGGAGGTTTATAGAGATCATCATCAGCGATAAAAAAGCAGGGCGGATTCTTCTACTTTCTTTATTCGATATACATAATAGGGATCCCAATCAAAAATGAATGCCCGATAAGAAATGGAAGGGAAGAAAATACAACAAAGAAAAACTTCATTATTCTCGTTCAACTCACCTAAAATTGTCGAAACACCACTAAGGAAAATTTCCCTATTTGATAAATTACCTGAAGTAGGGAATGTCTTATCCTCGGTGTTCAATAAAGATACTGAGCAAGGGAAAAAGGGAACTCCCCCCAAAGTGAGTGGATTGTATAAAACGTTGTTGGTGATCGATGATAGGTCGGATACTGAAGCTTGGTAAGTTATGAAGAACATTATCAATGGACTTTTCCCTGTAACTTTATTAAGCCATCTCCCAGGAATCCCGCATTTGAGGAGCGACGTTTAAACAATTTCCTCATCTGATTCCATTATTACCTAAAGGTTTTTTGATTGAATCTGCAGCAAAATAACTTTACCCTCTTTAAACGGAAATGGATCACCCCAAGAATAAAGGAGTTGCCTGGAAAACATTTTCTACCAGAAAAATACTTTATGTAACGTGGGGAACCTCTTCGCTGTATAAGTAAGGTCTCCGATCTCCGAGCATCGTAGATAACCTCATATTATAAATCACTTATTTATGTGCTTACTTTTTAGGTCACGGGTTTTCAAAGGATGCTCCTTACACGGGATTTACGATGTTCGAGTAGAGCAGGTATATTTTATGAATTACAAATTACAGTTTACACGCTTCGATTCGATGTTATCTTATTCGATAAGCTCGGGTTTTCGATCGAAACCCTCAAAAGCGACGCTATACTATTTGACATTCATTTTATTCTAAATCTACTTTTTCTTTGTGTTTGAATTTTCTTAAAACAGGCAAAAACCGAAGATTTTTGTCGTTGAACTGTGGTTTTCAGCAGTAAGATTCTGAAGATTCGTCCTGAATTCGCTTTCGAAGTGATTAAATCTTTTTTTCCATAAAAATCCGAATCCCCTTGAAAATCGAATAAGAGAGCGTGAAACGTACGTTAATTTATGTTTAGCGGGGATACGGGAGCTCTAATTTTTGGAGGAGTTAAGCCTTTAGCAGGTCAAATGAAAAGTCGAAAATATTCGCCAAAAAATTCTTAAATACGTAACACTATTCTTCATCCAGGTAAACTTCAGACAATGATGATTTTGATTTTTCGTGTACTAATGTATACATATATGTCTATTCTTGCTGTAAGATAAAATTAAAAGGCTTAAAATATTTAAACAGTTACAATAAAAAGTAATAAATAAATGTGATAGTATTCATTTCCTGACCAACATATATGGAAATCACCGAGAGCGAGGGTCCATCATCGCAGTTTTCGGGTTCCAACCTTCCTCGTGAAAGAGGTTCGTGTATGTCTTCATCATATGTTACTTTACTCCCTTTAACTGTATTGAATATTTTCGGGCTGTGCTAATGCCACCGCCAACTGATTCTGCCACCGTTATCCTACATCATTGGTTCAATTTTCTTACATGTGAAAATCCTCTTAATTCTACCAAATAACTTTTTGAATCGTCCAAAAAGAGAAGTTTTCTTGCTACCAACGTTGACATAGAAATTGGCATTGTCATGACAACGACATTGCTGTTCTGTTCTTTGAGTTTCTCTGCGAATGTAAAGTTCTTTGTTCTTACTGATGGATTCTTTCAGGCGTTTATTTTCTCTTTTGAGGCGGTTATTTTCTTCAGCATAGTATCCATACATGGTTTCTTTAAGCAGATAGTTTTCTTTTCGAAATTCACTGATCTCCTTCTTTTGGGTCTGGATTGTTCTGTTGGCGGCCATAACCAAAGGTAGGCTCTACATTGAAAGAAAAGTGAAAAACTTTTTGAAGAATCAATTCACGTGGCAAACAAAACATTTAAAAACTCATAAATGGATCGAAAATGATAATTACTATGACCGTAGTGCAGTGGTAGACTAGTACATTTAGACCACTGCACTTGTAGTGGTACACCACAAAAATGTCCAAAAATGCTAAAAAAATGGTACATATGATGCTCCTCAGCTTGATGCTAATTAAGAGAAGAATCAAGGGTATACCTACGCTAGAAAGAAAAATGAGTTTACGTAAACCGGTATAATGCAACGCGACAAAGAAAAAGACTAGAATGTTTCAACCCATTATGGTTCGTATTTCACAGTTAGCATATTTCATTTTTCATTCGTCGTGTTGCAGAAAAAACCGGTTTATGTGGCCTTAATTTTCACGAATTTCAATGAATCATACCTGTTGTCGAATTAGATCACAATATTCGCCTGGAGTGAGCCAATCTCCAGGTGTCCAATTCTGAACACCTCGAACCAGATCATAAAATTCATTCATCATTCGCTCGTGATCTCTATCGACCACTTTATCTTTGGTGGTTGATGATGCTTCTACGCGCATAAGTAATTCAATTGGATCAAAGTTTCGTTGTAGACTATGCGAAGAATTTTCATCATCGAACGAATTTGCTAGGTTAGTATCACCAGAGCTTGATGGTCCCTCAATTACAGTTGGTGACAATGCATTTGCGGTCATACCGGAAGCCTGACAACTTTTCAATGAGCTTTGAGAACGATTGTTCACACCATCTACTTTATGTTCACCAGTGACATCAGATGGTGAGGTACGAGTTTCTTGAGCCTATGGAGAAAAGAAGATCAAATAGGATGCAATCGTATCTCTATAACTCGAACACTTACGAGGAATGTAAATTAGTTATTGAGATACCATGAAACATGAACTGAAGGAGCCTGAGGTTCGAGTTTAGATAATCTAAAAGATAGAAAACGCCATAACCTATGTTATATTAACTATGATCAGATTCTATGAGAACAATCGAAATCTACTAACCTCCAAGTCGTCATCAGTTTCATCCTCAATCTCCAAGGCTGTCAATGCAAGGTCATCCATCTCATTGATATCATCCAGATCAATTATAAACTCATTTCTTTTGATGTGAGATCCTGGTAGCGTATCATAGCCTTCTGATATTGCTTGAAATGGAACATTATCAGATAAATCGCTCTCCAAATCGTCACTCGATGTAATAGCTTTAACGTTAGTCGGATTTGATCGATCAAAATTTTCAGATACATCAATATCTACTAGATTAGTGGTTATTTTAGGAACAGGTACATTTTCAAGCAGCTCTGGCAACCTTCGGTTATCAACGTCAAAGTGTTCCAACGTGATTTCCATAGAACTTTCTAAAGATGATGTGGGAGTATTCTCAGTGTTTGGACTTGATACAGCCTCGGTTGAAATAGCTTGATACGGATCTTTGTTATCAGCTTGACGCGATTCTTCGAAAGCATTATCAGCCATGGTGGTTTTTGGTAAAAGAACGGTGGACACCTTTTGAGTAGGTTCTGGTGTGCAAGTATCTAGTACGGGGGTTACACTAGATGCTTGTTTTGTTGCGATTTCATTGGTGCATCTCTGTGAGACATCTATCTCGATTTCATTTGATTCTGTAACACAGCGAGTATTGATTACGTTTGCCTGTTCAGCATGGTCATCAGTTCGTTCACTTTCTGGTTCTGGAAGCTTCTGACCCTGCTCTAAAGTTTGATCTTCTTTGACTCCAGTTTTTAAGACCATCCTTTCTTCAAAAATTTCAATAACTGATTTCTCAGGTTTAGCATATCCATTTAGTGATTTAATGAATTCCCTTAGTGATTGAGAGAAATCTAATCTTCCAGCAGAAACATCGTTGGATGATTCATTGAACATCGTTGGTGATCCAAAAGTTTCACTTGGTGACTCAAGGACGTTACATTCCTCGTTAAAAGCATCATTAATTGATTCAAAGACCTCTTTACGTGACTCAAAAACTTTCTCTGGCGGATTAAGAATATGCAACTCTTCACTAAAATCGTCTTTGGAGGACCCGTCAACTTTTTTTGGTGAGTGATAAACTTTTTTTGGCAATTCAAAGGTATCTAATTCTGCAGTGAAAGTATTTTCTGATGCTTTTATAATGACATCATGTGGGGATTCACAAAAATCTATTTCACAAAAGCCATCTAATTTTTGCAATTTAGTAACATCTACGTTTGGCAATTCAAAGGCATCTAATTCTGCAGCCAACTCATCCACTTTTTCCAATTCAATAACTTCCTTTGGCAATTGAAGAGGACCATTATGTGATTGAAGAGCATTGAAATCTTCATCAAAGACATCTTCTGGTGACTGTAGGAACCTGATTGGCGAATCTAAAGTATCCTTCGTTGCTTTCAGTGCATCTATCCCGCCATTTGTAACAACATCCTTTGGCAATTCAAGGATATCTCTTGGCGATTCCAGGGTATCTCTTTGCGGGACCAGAACGCAAATTGGCGATTGGAGAGAATCCTTCGGTAATTCAGGGACACGTTTGAAATCATTTGTTGATTGAAGGCGATTGCTCTCAACATCTAAACTATCTAAAATCTCTTTCTTTCTTCGATCTCTATCCACATTATAATAAGGAGCTCGCCTGGCTAAGACGTCTTCCAAACTCTCACTAAAATCCTCATCTTCTTCATCATAGAAAAAGAAATTTTCCTTAGTAAAAGTAGCAACGTTATTTTCGGACATGTCATTTCGGATATCCCGGACAGTCTCTACGTCTATAGAAGTTCCATAGTCAGGTTGGAGAAATCCATTGTGTTGAGTCTTTGTGTTTAAAATCTCAGCAGTATGGTTGTAAGTTGTTAAATTGAATTGTCCAAAGTCCGTATTCAATGTCATGGCTTCAGTTTTGGAAGTAACATTTTCAATTGGCTGTGGAATAGAAGAAGCATCCATTTGAAGAACATCTCGAAACTCGCGATTCAAAGTAGAATCCATTTTTTCCAGATTTGAAACCATTTGCGCATTCGGATAACGATTCTAGAAAAATTCTCTAATAAAAAGAACATGAATTTCTTGAAGCTATCAAAAATACAACATTTTTGACGTCAATTTTTTAATTTTTTTACTTTGACGTCAATTATCGAATCCTTGGTAAAAGAAAAAATCACTGCAAACTGGTTGCTTTAACAAATAAAGGCCTCTCTACACGACCTTTTTTTGAATACGTAAAAAAAGTCTAAAACCTAAAGCTAGAAAAAAGCTTTTCCAGACTAAACAAAGCCTAAATTTAAAATCGTAGTGTATAATCCTAAATCAAACAAAATAAGTTTAATCATCCCAAAACATTACCGTTGGAAACAGTATTTGGTGTAAATAAACTTAATTTGACTTTAAATCCGGTGTTGTACTTTACCAAATCTCAGAGCTTTCGAATGTTCCCGACTCCAGACGGAGATCACACCGTGATCATAATGATTATTCAAAAAAATTATTCGAGTATTCGAATTAAAATATTCTATTATTCTCTCCTCATCTAGGTAGCATTAAGCGATCTTGAAGTGAAATCGTCGTCGGAGAAAGGTGCAAGTATTAGCATGAGGGTGGTGAGGAATGGCGCTGTCATTGCAAGGTTAGTCATTAAGGGGTGGCCACACCCTGGGATCTTCTTCTACCACAACAGACCCGCGATTAAATTTTTTTTGCCAAGGATGCTGGCATTGTATCCATTATATCCTACTTGCAATTCTATAGAAGATAGAGGATCGAGATTCAGAGGAGATCGATTTTACAAATTTAGCTCGTGGTGAAGTTTTTTTAATTTCCTTCAACGCAAAACTCACAGTTTAAGATATAATAAGACTCACAGAGCCCTTAGTGAACAAAACCATGAAAGTAATTTTAGTCAAAATCCCTAGATACAGGAAATGAAAAGCCCTGATCGTCTCCGATCGAGAGACGTCCCTCGAAGAACGTGGTATACAATTAATTAACCTGAAAATTTTTTAATATAGATCACTGCGACCCGACTTTGTGTTATTTCGTGAATACGTGAAAGGAGGAGACTTGAAGACAGATCATACAAACGTTCTACTTGGTCTAATGCATGGTTTAGTACCCTCTGTCAACTCTCTCTTAACTACTTTCAATTTCCTACAAAAACCTGTCGTGGTAAGCACTTATTTTTTAACCAATCAGATTTGAGATATCACGTGTTCACTAGCTGATTATGCTTATTTGTATCTTTGAGTATTTCTTTTTTAATTTCTGTCAAAAGTCCTAGAGTCAATTTATTGACGGGGCGATTGTTCGGAGTTTACTGATAAAGGGAAATCTATCAGATGACGGTTGACCAGTTTGGATTATTCTCAAGTAACGCATAAACGAAACACGTTTATTGTCCAGTTTTGAAAATATTCAACTCTCGAATTATTTCTAACAAATACAACCTTTACATTGAAACACTTTCCCGCTTTTTCAGTACGCCGAACTTTTGAAGATACGACAACGATTGGGTAAAGAGAACTTTCCACTTATCGAACAAAATTATTATCAGAGTTACTATGAAATGGTAAGGCTCTATAATTTAAACAGTTAACCCCATAAAGACAGACTTTTGAAGAGGTTAAAGCTCTATCACTTACGCATTTTTAATATCATCCAAAAATTTTGAAGCCTTCTTAATTTTTAAGTCTAAAAATGTCCTTTCAATGATCTTATTTTTTCAATTTTCTGAGTATTATTGTGCAATTTCTTAAGTGTCTCAGTGTCTGCAAAGCCTTAGAGTGTTCTTAACGTTCTTTTGGTCATCGCAGCATTATGCTCCTATATAGTTTGTCCTTATAAAAAAACATGTATCAATAAAAGACAAACAAAACTGGTTTTCTTCTTTTCAGTTATTACCTCCCTCGTTGCCAGTCGTCATAAAAGTTGGAAGCGCAAACAGTGGACTGGGAAAGGTAATTCAATTTTCAGAACTCTCCACCTTTTAGCATGAAAGGTGACGTAAAGTCTGTCTCAATATAATCTTCAGCAGAGACAAAAAAGGCTATAACTTTTGATAGAATTCGAATTAGATAGCGGTTTTGTGCTCGTTAAAAAGACACCCCGTGTTGATTTTTCTCTTCTCCATTTTCAATCTTCATTTTCAGATATTTTTTTTTAATTTTTTCTTTTTGATAATATTCCACTCAAGATTACCTTTTCACATAGGGTCAGCCCAGGTCTAAGTCCCAGGCAAAAACAATAGGTCCCACCAAAGATTTAGATCTCCCAAATATTAAAAGTTTTTTTAAGCAGCCCATACCTTGTACAAAATATTTGTTGATTTTAATATCGTTTTTAGGAAAATCACATCTCTATTCTTTTGCCATTCTCGCAATCTTAACGGTTTTTAAGATGTAAAAAGGCCTTTATTTCCTGGGTGAAAATGACTATAATGTGTAGTAGCGTGGTGGGTCAGGTAAAATTTGGGCAAACTGGGGAGGCAATTTTAGAAGATTTTGATTTTTGCGCCCGCTATAATAAGTAAAAATTTGAAAATGTTGGCGTGTTTCTCTCTTTTTTGGATAAAAACGAAGAAGATAAAAATAGAAGAAATAGTCAGCCCCCAGCTTTGCCATTGAAATTCGTGGCTCCCCCAAACATATCAGGTCCCCCCAAATATTTGGCTGTATTTTAGCTCCCAGGACAATACCACTATCTATCTATTGAAACAGACTTTAATCATTTGCTAATGACGTACATAGCATGCGTATTAATGAAGTAATGTAAAAGCTTTAAAAACATGACTTACAATTATATGATGGTAAGAACAGTTGGTAATCCGAAAATCGTGAATCCGAATCACAGTCCTCAGTTTAGTAACCTGATAACAGATGTTCATAATTTTCTTACGTGCACGGTAAACCTCTGAAGGCACTTGAAAATTATACATCTGAGGAAAATAGTCCTCCCGCGGAAAATTTTACAACAAGAATCTTGTTGTGCGCCAGAAAGTCAAAAACTGATACGGCGCCCTATTCGTAAACACAATCACGAAACTTTGTTGTCGTTCCTAGTCCTTTTAGACGAACGCGGTCCTTACGATTTCGAGATTGCATATTCGTCAGATTGTTATGTTTTCACCCATCCCTTTAGAGCTTCAGCGTGGTGGGCAGAAAACAACCACAATCTGATCTCAGGTTACAGTTTAGTAGTTCACTTTAGTCAAAATGAGGTGGATGCACAGATATAAGTGTTGGTACAGCCCTTGATAATGACATCGTGGAATTATAGGTTTGTGTTGCAAGTCCACGTGGTTTCCAAGATGTCGCGTCATTGGTATCATTGACCAATACATATGCGACAAGTGAAAGTTTCCTTGAGGGCAAATTCGATTTGCGAATCTACAAATTTGGACAAAGATATAAAGTTTACAAGTAAGTTCTCTGTAGCGTAGACAAGAGAGTTTGTGTAGGAGAGCACATTTTGATGACACTTTTTATATTATGAATAGATCATTACTGTGTCATTAAAAACTGCTCTCCTACACAAATTTTGCACCCTTTTGTCTTCGCTAACTCTCTTCGAAAATTCAAATTTCATAACTTAGGAGTTTCTCTCTTTTTGATTGATGAGGAGATTAGCCTTAGACCTTTATCGATACCCAAGAACAGGAATAAAACTCCACAAATAACATTCAAAGAAAAACCAACAAACAATTTATTTGCCGGGTATGCATGGATTGCGAAGAGGAAGTGGGAAGTTTCTCAACCTAGGGGTTAAAATTAGGAAAAGGATCAGAATTTTCACCTTGAAATGTCTCTCTTAGGGTATAAATTCTTTCGAAAATGGAAAAAAAAAACAAGATAAAGCTTCTAAAAATGTCACTTCTTTTTAACAAGGTGAACCATACTGAGATTTTTCGACATTCTCCCCGAACCTAATTCAAAAATTTTCCAGAGCTGTTCTAGACACGGTTAGATTTTTGCCATTGCAAAAAAATTCTTTAACAAAGAAAATATTTTAACACGTGGATTTGTTCCTTCAGGCGGAAATCGTTATGTGACGCATGGAAAACAAATACGGGAACTTCGACCGTTGAAGAAATCGCACTGACTGAAAGGTATTTAATATTAAGTAAATAATAAAAAATTACTTGTCATTTTAGTTTTGTTTTTACTTAAAAACGCTGATTTTAGATTGAATTTCTATCCTAAAAGATTTTGTTAAATTTTAGGGTATTTAATTTGGCGGATTTTTCCCCGCCAAAATGAATACACTTAAGGCATATCATAATTTTTTTCCGAACTTTTTAGGTATAAGAATTGGGCTGACGAGTGTGCCGGTTTATTTGACGGATTAGATATATTGAGCGTGGAAGTCATACACACAAAAGACGACAAAGAATACATTATCGAGGTTAACGCTTTTTTTTAATAGAATAATTTTATAAGAACACGAGGCTGAAAATTTTGCCAAAACCTAAGAACAAATTAAGAACAATCTGAGCCTCAGATTTCAGAAATTACCTAGAAAGTACTGATTTTAATATATTTTAAACAAATCTTAAGTTTTGAAGTAAAGAAACTTACCGTATTAAGAGCATCGTAAGAACATTTCAGAATTAAAATTTATTTCAAAAGATTAAGAACAGCCCAACCATGAGCCATATAAAAAAATTGTGTACATGGCTAAATTGCACGATTTTCTGCCCAAAAACCTGTTTTCAATTATATTATTTTTTCTCAGATTCGTTTCTTTCTTAGGTCAGGTTGGTCAGTTGCTAGCTGTATTTTGCTGACAGCCGCATCTTCACCCAGGACTTTATACCTTGTCAAACTTTTTTATAGACTTCAAAATGATATTCTTTCCAAATTAAAATCTTCTCAGAAATTGACGGATGTTGAAATTCTTTTCTTTATAAACGAACCAGGTTGGTGAGGCTCAAGCTCTCAAATTAGTCAATTATTTTTCTCACTATCTTGTGGTAATCTCTCTCTATATGTGCATTCAGGTGAACAACATTCCACCAAGTATCTGTCCGGACAAGAGAGAAGATGATATGAAATGTATTGCCAACGTTGTTCTCAAGAAGATGGAGAAAGAATTCCCGCCGCCACAACCACCACAAAATAACGCCGCTGGAAACACTCTAACCGGTAAGTCTTTGTTCGGAATTAATTCGGAATATTTCAGAAATAGTTCATATAACTCCTATATTGAGGAGTTGTGACATTCAGGGTAGGTAGAGGTGTAGTTTATAAAAAAAAAGATCTTTTTTCAAGAGTACGGATGCAAGACAAACTTGAAAGGTGGAAGGAGTTTCTATTTAAGGAAACGCAAGAAGTACATCTTACTATACTAAATGAGTTTATGAAAAATGTCTGTAACGCTAGCCCAGTAACATATGTTAAGGTTTCTAAAATTTGAACGCCGCGGCTGGAAAACCTATCCACCTTCGATACAAAAAGTCTCGCGCTAAGTTTGACAAGCGTAGAAAACTCGGATTAGAGAAGACTCTACACTGCTATTTGTAAACGAAAAAAGTTCTGACGTCAATTTCATGAAAAAGTACTGCGACGTCACAAAGTTTCAAATAAAAAGGTGTGGCATTTTTGTTGCACGATTTCGAATTATTTTATATCAACACACGCAACAAAATCCAACATTGTTGTTTGATGATTAAACTTCGTCTAACATTATTTAAAAAGGTTTCAATGTTGGTTGCATTGCATACGCGCCGGTCTTAAGCTGTCCGCATGCGAAGCCAACAAACGGGAAAACCTTCAGTGCTCAATCGCAAAGTGCGAGCCTCTCCTTCACAACTAAGGCTTTTTCTTTCCTAGAAGCAACCCTCTCACCACGTCAGACACCTTTGGGCGTCTGCAACGACGGGTACCCTCGATAATTTTGACAGGGTCACTATGGCATTTCATTGAACACAAACTTCCGTTATCTTAAAAAGACATATCATCGAGGCTTACAGACACAAAATTTCGACTAATGTAGAAAGTTTAGAAGTATAATTTTTATTATTGTATTTGGCATTTTAAGCCAAAACGATGTCAGGAATTAACCCACATTATAGTATTTCAAAGGCTTTTGATGCGCAAGCAAAACCGTTAACCGGCGTTTACGACGACGGGAACCGTCTAGTTTAGTACTAACAAGAAAGTCGCAAGAAAGTTAAAATATATTTCAAATATAAGTCAGATGAATATGGAGATATTATTAATCAATTCAATTGGAAAAATAGAAATTTAAATTCCATGAATGATAAACCTTTTTGAAAGATTGTTTTCCAAATTCATTCAGTCGTATCAGCCGATCTCGATAGAGCATACATTGTTCTATTTATTGTTTGATCTTTTAAAAAACTTCGATAAGAAAGATAGTAATGCATCATTGATGCTGTCGTAAAGCTCCTTCTTGGACTTGGTGATGAGTCGCTTGTCCTTGTATTGGATAAGCTGTTTCTCCTTCTGCGGGATGAGCCGCTTGTTCTTGTATTGGCGTGTCAAGCACCCATAATGGCGGACAGGTATCCAAATCTGGACATACCACATGTCTAGGGATAGTGGTCAAATGATATTTCTGACTTTTTTTGTTTTGCCAATTAAAAGTACAGTGCCCTTCAACAAAGACATTCATTTCCATAAGTTTTAAAATGAGTTTATACATGTCACATGAGCATTCCAACTCGTTCAATTCCAAAAACACTTCCTTTAAACTGAACAACCCATCAAAAACATTGATAGATAAAGAGACTAAGTTATTGTTCTCCAAATGAACGACTTCTAAGTTCCTGGCATTCTGAGCAGTTCCTGATAAGAAGTGCAACAGTTTATTATGTGTCAAAACAATGGTTTTCAAACGTGGTAGTTGGTTGTACATCGATTCAGGAATACATCTGATAAAATTATTGCTTAGATCCAGAACCTCTAAGTTACGTAAACCAAACAGTAGGAAATCGTTGATATATGTGATATGGTTGTTAGATAAAGACAGTCTCTTTAAGCTGACCAAATCCGAGAAATGAGTGATCTCTGAGGATAAGATCAACCGGTTGCCATGGAGATGCAATTCTTCTAAGAGATAGAGACCGTAGAAAATACCTTTGGGTAAAGTCTCCAGTTTTGTGTTCAAGATTTTTAGCTGAATCAAGTATCGCATTTTACGAAAGGATTTGGCTTCAAGACGCCGAAGACATTCCTCGTTGCCACCTTTCCCTTTAAAGCATCCTCCGTCTAACACAACATGTGTGACGCAACCAGGTAAATCAGGGAATTCGCTGACGTCATTACAATGTGCCGTTGTGTCGTGACATGTGCACCCGACAGGACAATCTGACGGTAGAATACATAACAGGCGTTGATCCCGTGCACGTTTGATGACGTCATTGGCGTCTGTAACATGATGTAATGATATAGACAAAAATACCAGATAAAATAAAACCCACATGGTAGCTTCTTTAATTTCAGCACAATTTTTTAAACAGGTTTTCTCACCTACAGCACAACAAACACATAAAATCCAGGAGTTACAATTCATAAAAACCGTTCAGTTTTTTGATAAAAATGTAACACCATATAATAAGAATGACCACATATTATGACTTGCGGGTTTTTAGGAAATGACCTGGTCCAGAATGACCAGAAAAAATATACGTACATAATGAATTAAGAGTAAGGGTCAAACTAGATAAATCTTCTAGCCAATAAAACTGTCAGGAGGAGGCTTTTGGATGTTAGACCACGCTATGAAAACCTCAAATATTATTGAACATTGTTTAAAAGAAGTGCTTGATATGACGACACAAAAAACAAGTTTTATTAGCTGTTGATTATGGAATATGAATTTGAATAGCGATTTTAAAGGAGTTAGTTCATTTTCGGTGGTAAAATGAAAGGGTATGATTTTACATTGTTTTGTGGTTGAATTTTGAGACCATCATTTTTCAAAAACATTGGTTGGCCAAAGCTAAACGTCCTTTGTCTGAAAGTTGAAATTTATAGGACGAACAGAATAACCGTTTGTCTCAAACTAAACAGAAAGAGAACAACGTGATTGGTGGGTGATTTATCTATCAACAAGACGCAATATAAACTCTAATGCAGTGTGTACTATCAGTGTTAATATAAACAACTATTTACCAGATACTTGCTTTATAGATTATTTTTTTGCTCCTGGATTTGGAACCTTGCTTTTTTTATTTTTTTGAATTTACTAAAGTTTTTTTGCAATGATTAAATATGAAATTAAAACGTTACAATATTTAAATTGCTTAGTGTACGTAGAGCTAGGAAATAAAATTTAAAATAAAAAAAAACAAAAAAAATTGGAATTATGACACAAATAAGTATAGTGTAAAAACCTTTGCATTTTTTGCAGCGTAACTTTGTAACGTCAGAATTTTTGATGACGCATTGTTTTCACTGAACTTTATATACCCTGGACCAAGTTTCTCAATTCCGGCCAGGCGAAATCTTTGATCGGAGTTTTTTAAAAGTGGTACCCTAATCCTAATGGCGGCACTATTCAATAGCAGCGTAAGTGCATCGAGAGCGCGAGATCTACTTTCCCTCGAAAACTTTTGATGATGTAGCGCCGTTAGACGTTAATTTTCAACACTGCAATGGCTTCTTTACGTGTACAAATTCAAAAAAAACTTCGATCAAAGATGGCGGATATAGCTTGGTCCAGGGGGATATATAAAGGTTAGTGATTGTTTTGAGAAGTTCTCCCTCTGAAGAGCTCTTCAATTCAGGTTTTGGTTGTTGATAAACAAATCAACAATACTCAGCATAAACTCGAATACAGTGTGTCCCATAATTATTACTTTCTGATAAATCATATAAATCCTCGGTATACCAGATTCGAAATTTCTGATTTGCTGAAACACCAACAGGAGAATCAGGACGTTGAATGAGTTCATCTGCATCTCGATCTGCTCCTTCCATTCTAACCACTGTCCCAGCATGTGTAACCGTTGGAAAGATAATTTGATTCAATTCGTTAGTAGTAACAACGTGGATATCATTGACTTGATAGTTGCCAAACGTGCAACCCCATTTGGAGTATAAATGATTAACGCTACATACAGTACCCCCTGACACATGCACCAGTTTAAGATATTTGATTTTTCCAGTAAAAGGAAGGTTGAAAGTTGCAAAACCGCTATTCTTTGGTGTGTAGCAGATTGGTGTTGGGGTTAGTGGCGTCAGCTCCGCTAAAATGATAAAAATTTGATAAAGTATTGGTATTGACATTTCTTTTTCGCACTCTTGTTATCTAGACGACCATACTGTGTTTTATATACTAGGTATATAAAGTGGGTATATGAAGTGATACGAAGGAGAAATAATAAATATTACTATATACGAATTAGAAAATAAGAGTAGTTCTTACATTTGTATATAACATCTTCATTTTTGTTATCTTTGTATTCTCCTGGTAATGGTCTACAAGAATCGTCCACACAGCTACATCTACCATCTTGATACAAAGCATTCATGCATTTGTTTTTCCCACAATGCAAAGTACATTGAATAGGTGAAGTCTTTTCCAAAGTGAATTTCTTGGTACAATGACTTGCTCCGTTAGCATTGGACGCTTTGTAAAAAGAATTTTCTATGACATTGATGAATTCGGCTATTATAAACAGCCTGAATATTGAATACATTTTATTTATCGATTGTGAACTCTAAAATAAAGCATCAAAGATGTACTCAGGCTTGGATAGAAGTTCTATATTATTTTCAAAATATGACCACATATCCCTCGTAAAATACTTTCTAACTCGAATCTATCCGTAATACGAACAAAATTCATTGAGCCTCTCGAACTCGAACTAACGGGATTTAACTGCAAGTTCGTACCTAGTAGGTTTACACTACATACACGTTTTTTTTTTATTAGAACCTAGTTTATAAGAACATATAGGCTGAAATTCGTCGAACAATTAAGAACATCTTAAGAACATGCCCAGCCTCAGTTTGGAAAAAAATGACAATTTTTTCCTCTTTTTAAGCAGTTTTAACCGAATTTAGGGGTGGATCTTCAAAAGTCGAGAGTCAAATATTGTCCAAATTTTGCCAAATTTAAGTGCTCTTTATTTTGTATCATATTGTCGATTTAGAGTAGTCTGAAAAATTAAGAACGCATTTAAGAACATTTTAGGCTGAAAATTGCTAAAAAATAATAAATAAGCACAACCAGGCTCAGCAAAATTTTAGGTGTTCTAATAAAAAAAAAACGTGTAATCCCTAAACAGAATTGAATAACATTTATTTGACAAATACTTCACTAAACTTAATAATGCGCGAGTGGGAATCTCGACAGACTTGCAAATAACCACAACCACAAAAAACAGGTCAATCATTAAACTAAAGAATCAGTTTCAGTTTTAGATACCTTCTGGTTGAATTCCTCAATGGTTAAAGCGAATTGATTCAAACATAATTTCATTGTAAATGAAAAAAAAGAAATTCGCCTTTCAAATATCTTGAATATAATATTTCGCCTTTCAAATTTCTTGAATATAATATTTCATGAAAAGTCTAGAGAAAGCGTCTACTTCGCTTCTATTGTTTCATTTTCAAAACAAAGTTAAAACGCATGCGTATATTTTAATTTTATAAACTATTAGTCGTTATTATACGCAAAACACAAAGAGGAATGAATACGTAATGTGCAGTGACTAAAAGTCGGGGTTATGGATGGTGAAATTCGTCGTTCTTTTTTAATGTTGCGAAGTACGCACTTTCTCCTCCTTGTAAGAAACTTAAATAACCATGCCTTTAAAATTTCCACGTTGAATCAAAACCGATTCCCTTTCGCTGAATAATATCGATTTGCAAGACTGTCAAAATCTTCAGCTATTCGCGATTATTTTCATTCAACATATATTAGATCTTTTCTTGGTGTCTGATGACATGATCTCTATGCTCTTAACTTCTTTTTCACTTTGAATCGTATAATCTATCATCAAACTTTTGATTCATAATAATCATTTTATTATTCAGATGCCATTCAATTGATCAGTGGTCCACCCTCGCCCAATATCCCACGTGCCAACGAAAACATTAAGCTGAAGTCAGTCGTGATGAACGCCCAAACAACAAATTTACGCCCCGAAAGCGCCCCTCCAAACGAAATGAACATGGAAAGTAGAAATCATTTCAAGAGGGCGTTGAATGGCGGTAGTGTTACAAATTCGAACACTTCTTTAAACGATTTAGATACGAAAGACCAAAGTCAATCGAGACAGGATCAAAATCGGAGAGGCTCATTAACAGGGCGTTTCTTTAGTGCTTTTGAATCTTAGAAACACATACATAATAAAGTGCTTGAAATAAACTTCTTCGGTAGCCGATATAAACACTAATTTTGTTTGGAACACGTGGTATTTCAGGGACACGAGGAACTGGTATGCCGATGGCGCCCAGTGGAGGGTAGGGACACTCAATCTGAAATTATTCCTTTAAAATCGGACCCTTACAGTGCTGAGAAAATTTACCGAATTTGAGTAAATTTCCCGAGACGCTTCGTTATTCTCACTTTTTACAGTGCACTTTCTGTTATTTCGACCCTCACAGTGAACTTTGGGAAGCCGGAAAAACGTACCCTTAAAGGCGCACCTACGGTAGGTCGCTTAGCTTGAGTCCCCCCTCCCCCACCGGGCGATGGGGCAAAATATTGAAAGACTATCGATCACTGCCACGGATTAACAAACGTGTATGAGAAGTTGTAAAGACAAATCACGTCACGTCGCTTTGAATTTATGAAGCTTGGAGTATTGGAAGATTTAAATTTTTACGGATTAAATATGGGCTCAACTTTCAGATTATTTGATGTTGTGTCCTGGCTGACGTGAATATTGTATGATATTATTAAAGTAAATATTATTTTGAATTTTAAAATTGTAGATGATGAATTTACGACTTATTTATTTTACAAAGTGGACAAAAAGGGGTATTAGTTTCGTTTAGAAATTTGAAAACAAAAAATGAATCAAAATAAAAAAAAATTGTATAAACAAACTTGTTACTCCTGTCATTTTAGTATTTAGCGTTCGCACTAGATGCTATCGATGCTATCGTCCGTTTTAGAGGTTCAGTAACCGCGGCAAAATATATTCAAGCACAAAGTCATCAGGGCGTCAGGGCACTTTACGGGAAAGAAGTGGCGGTAGAGTTTGGAACAAACACCTCCGCCACTGCTTACTCTGCCCGAATTTATCACGCCTTCATAAACTATTCCCTTTTTTAGTGATCTTGTGTAACCGATAGGATCGTCTATACGTTCGCACATCCCTGTTACACACACAGCTTCTTATTGCAACAGTTGCTTCAGAAATTTTACAGCACCTAAATTTTTTGAAGCGCTAAATTTTGGGTTTGTGCTAGTTACGACAAAAGACTTCTCAGAGAAACTAAAGGAAATGCAATGAATGACATCAGTTTGTTCGTGTTTCCCACTCCTCATGAAGCTGGCATTACTCTGGTAAAAAAATTGTTGGCGGTAAAAATTGACGAATTTCTTACGTCGACGATTGTTTTACCATTTCCCGTGCCACGGCACGAATCTGGTTTAAATCCTTCCCTCATTAAACCAAACCATCATCGAGAAAAATAGCCAGAAATCCCATGCCCCCTAAAAAACTGCATTAACTAAACACTAATGTTGAAGATTCCTATTGAACTTTTTGGGAATTCTGGCAGAAGTACTTCCAGAGCGTAAAGAAAGGGTTAACCCACAGCCTAATCTTTTCTTTGGTTGATGGGGAGAGTTGCCTTGAACGCATCGTAGCCTTTTTCAAAAGCGTTCTTGGTTGATCCTGAGAAGTAGTGTGTATGGGTTTCCATTTTATCTTTTCATTGTATGGTCCCTTAGGAAACCTTCAAAACCAGTTTTACAAGCTGGGAAAAAAATCTTCTGCTATTGAGCATTAAATGAAGGTCATTTTAGCCTAGACCCAAAAGTCAATTTTAAGTTCCTTATTGACGAAGCACTGAATGTACAATCTGAATAGAGCTTGAAAAGAAAATGAGGTCATTTGTCTCATTTGATCGACAAAGTCCGCCAAAAACTTTTTCAAAAATGCAAAAATATCATACTTTTAAATAAAATAAAAAGTCACTATATTTTCATAACTTTGCATACATTTTACAATAAATCACAATGTCTTATTTCAATTGAGCTAATGAATTCCAGGTTTTAATCCATATCCATCAAGTGTGCTTTTCCAGTTGGTAAACTGCTCCTGAGTAAGATAGCTAACACGACTGTACGGTAAATAAAACTGCATCGAATGGTAATACGTTGGGTATTTTTTGAATTTCTTTTGTTGCTGATTTTGGCAAATTCCTAGCTTCATACAGATTCAATTCCTGATATAAATGGTTGTTGGGCGTTACCATAGAAAACTGCACCTCAATGGGTCTGAGATGGTATATTGAGGGCTATATAAGGACCCATTGTGTGAGTTTATAAGATGATATTGCCAGCTTTACGATATGTTCTCACATGGTAGATGATGAGAATGTTCCGTAGCAAAACTTCACCTTTTTCGGTTTTTGGTCGTAAATTGAGGGCTTATGAGAACCGAAAAGGCGAAGCTTCAGTCTTACGGTGCGAACTCCGATAACGAAAATCCGTTCTTCCCATCCCTCCCTAGGAGCGCTTTAATTTCTAGAACTTTCACTTCATTGTAAAATGGTCAATAAATTTGGCTTAAAATATTGTGACTTATCCAAGAAATGCTTTGAAAATATGAACAGTAATTACAGAAAAACAAATAAAATAAAACTTAAAATTGAGAATAACGCCTTTGGGTGGTAGATGAAAAAGAAGTACGGGGCGGGTGAGTTACTAGTCTATGGCGTGAAGAAATACGATTAGGGCGTGGGGTGGGATCTTCATCACCTAAAATGAGGCTATGATCGTTTGTAAAAGAGGCTGGTCTACTGTGACGGGAAGGGTGTTTAAATGCGGGATCTCTACGGGCATCTTTAGGTGGACTTGGTAGAAAGCTATCGCCACGAGTCGGTACATTGGCCGTGTTTACGTTTCGTGCTCGTAGTACGGTGTTTCTTCTTGGTAATGCTGGTAGCTCAGCTTTTTTGCTAAATTTCATTTCATTTGAAGACTCGTTCAAGAAGATTGGAGTAATGGTTGCAGTAGGTACTTGATAACTTGGTTTCGGCACTTTCGGACTTTTATTACGTTGTATTCTGTTTGGAGTGCCTGGAAATGGTTGCGCTTTGGTGGATGGGAAAATATCATCTTTTAGTTGGTTCTTAGAACGAAGACGATCTTTCGGCGTATTTGGTGCATAAATCGATTTTCGTGGCGGTGGCGGTGTTGGATAATTTTCATCCTCCGTTGGGCTTTTATTATGTTCAATCCTTACTGTTGAATCAGTGTCAATAGTAAATTTGGGAGATGGGAAAATCTCATCTTTCATCGGGCTTTCAATGCGACAGATATTATGAATGTGACTTGAAGATGATGGTTGGACGAGGTTCGCTTTGGATTCAAAAAAATCACTTTTACTTGGGCTATTTGTACAAATTCCACTTTCTGGAGTATCCGGGATATAAGCACTTTCAATGGGATCAGGGCTAGATGAGATTGTGAAGAATTCTGGTTTTTTGATGGTGCGGACAGCTGGTAGGATAACTCCATCTCTGGATGACCCTCTCGAAATTTTTGATCGACGTGCTTTACAAGGTGTCTGATCACCGTTTGAATCCACTCTAAAGAATTTGGAAAATTATTGTTAAGTGCATTATGCGAACACTTTTATTCGATCATAAACCACTGAATTAAGTTCCACACAAAGCTCGCCCTCAGGCCATGAAAATAAAAAGTCTTATTAAAATGAGAAATCACCCAAAGACATTAATCTAAAGAACAAGTGCGCAAAATGTCAGTCAAATCTAACGGCATGTATAAAGACAGACTGAAACGTTCTCACCAGATTCTACTTAGGTGTAGTGAAGATAATGACCCCTTACTTAGTGCGCCGGTGAAACTTCTACTGAAATCTCAATATGTATACTGAAATCTCAATATGGATAGAAAATCTATAGTTTCCAGCTTTAAACGCCAATGGGATGATTTCGGAGTGCAATTCACCCATTCAATCTCCGATGGGGATAAATTTATAGGGACCTTCCCCAGAGGGTTAAAGTTTCATGGTATTTTTTCCACCATGGTATATTCTTTGGCCAGCTTTTCCGGTGGGGCAGATCACTACACCGGGTCTGTGACTCAACTTTTAACAAGACTAAGTGCAAGCAAAGTCATGAAATGAAATGGTCCAAATAAAATATCACTTACTGTCTAACAGAATGGCGTGGCGTTCTAGGTGGTTCCGCCAGAAATACCGCACCCCCAGGAGTGGCGTTTGATTGGATTAATGATTCTATTTGTTTCTTCAATCGATCGATTTCGTTCTAAGAGAAAAGAAATGTCGAATACACGTTTTTTTTTTAAGAAACACACTTTTTTTTTAAGAAACATGAGGCTCAGAATGCCCAAAAACTAAGAAACATCTAAGAAACATGCTGAGGCTGAGAATGAGAAAATAACATTTTTTAACTCGGTTTTTTTTTAGAACCTTCCAATCTTTGCATGAAAAATAGGCTGATTATGTCAAAAAGTTTAGAAACATGTAAGAAACATTTAAGGCTCAAAAGGCCGATTTCTTAAGAAAGAAACATTGAGGTTGCTTGGTAAAACTAGTTTCTTAAAAAAAAACGTGTAAAGGAAAGGGGACGGTCGGTTACAGCAAGACCGTTTTGAACAAACAAGAACCTTAGAGTTTAGCAGCTTTTTAACTCGGGCAGCAAAGCCATTGACAAAGCCATGACGTTACAGTAGGTATAAAGTAGGTAAAGTACAAAAAATTAAAAACATTCGAATAATATTTGAAGGTTTCAAAAACTCTTGCAGCTCTACTAAACTTGTGGAATTGCATGATAGTCATTATGACACATGCCAGAAGAATATGGAAACGAAAAATCAAATGTACCTGTTGTCTCAAGCAATTTTCTTGTAATTGCTTCTTCTCCAGTGAATATTCTTCTAAAAATTTATTTTTCTCTTGCATCAAACGATTGTTATCCTCACCAGACTGTGATAATTTTCCTTCAAAAACGTTGAGGCGTGACCGGTACAAAGTATTCTGTTGATCAAGCAGAGCGTGTCTCCGTGCCAAATCATCACGCTCTTTAGATAAAACATAATTTTCATTTTTCAAAGCACGATTTTCAGCTTCAAGTTTGTTAACGCTATTTTGTAGGTAAATGTTTTCACGGGATTCTTCGATCTTCCAACCGTTTCGAATGAGAAGTTCTCGAATATTGATATCTTCTTCAGCCATGTTGATTTTAGGTGTGAGGGATTTCCATTATGTGTTGAGCTTCATTTTTGTTGTGTTTGTAGATGTTTGAGAAGCTTCGATTTTTCAGCGTTCGTCGAAAACAATTTGGTGGCGAAGTTTATACCTATAAATACCTCCTATTTGACGTTTTTATTCTGATCTGACCCAAAAATAGCTACTGGCTTCTTTAGTTTGATGTCATTCTTCTAATAATGTATCTAACGTCAATTTCGGAATTTTTCTTTGACGTCAATTTTTATGAAAGTATTTAACAGAACACAATATTTAAGTTGACTGAGGTTGTTCAAGTAGCAAAATTAGACTATTTTGCGGAATAATTCAGATGAGTTGCTAAGCAACATTCTAGCAACATTCTAGAAATTATATTTGACGTCATTATCTTAAAGTTTGATTTGTTGATAAAAGTCGAATCAAACATTTTGATGGTTGTTTAGTTTCAGAAGATCAGCGTTGAGGAAGTCGTTCTGCACTAAATTGAGTGGTGCAAAACGAGGAAATTATTATGATATGACACTCTGATAAGAGTCGTTGATTTGAAAATGCTATATGATGGGTAGACATTGATAACCTCCGAGCAGATCCTGATCATTCCGCGCTGGCACGTATGCTCTCTAAAGGCTGGCGAACTGCTTCGATCTTTATTATCCATATTTTGGTTAAAGCAAAGCAATCGCACCACAAACAAATTTTTTACTCTTCTTAACAGTACTACCAAGTTATTTTTCGAATAACTTTGCCAATGACAATGATTTCTAAACCATAAAGGAGTATAGGTTCGATGACAGATCTAAAAGCTTTGATTTTGATTTTAGAATCGAGAAGTTCTAAAGACCATATTTTGTGCGGCTTGTTTGAATGCACTCCAAGCAAAGGCTTTTAAAGTCCTCTTCAGAGTATGAAATGTACGAGCCCAAAAATTTCTAGTGTTCATTTTTTAAGATTGAGGGTTAAATGGTAGCAAGCATAAGTCAAGTTGAAGAAGGCTGTCAAACATTACATGTCTATCATCGGAGAAATCAGAGCAATGTATCAGAAAATGCTGTGTAGTTTCGATAGAGTTATTTCGACAGTTGCAAAAAGGAAATAAATAAAAAATTAACTGTGTCTGCAAAATTGTGTTTGAATTTATGTTCCCGAAGATGATTGAAGTTCGCAACATTTGATGTAAACTAAATCTTCATTAGCGTTTTTAAGGTAAGAAATTCAGTCTTAAACTCATCGAGGTAAAGCCTGATATCATTTGCTGCGGATTCCACAGAATCACGCATGAAACGACAAGAACACGAAATAAAAGGGGAGGGTATCTCCTTGTAGGATGCCAGCTAAGATGGGAAAAGCGGAGTTTCACCATCCGGAGTTTGAATAGTCGCTTAGGTGTCAATATAGGATTATCTAATGGCGCTTATGATTTTTGGAGGTACAAGCACAGAGGAATAAAACAATGATTCTCCATCATAAACATCATAAAGATAAACATTAGAACCCAGTCACATTCGCTTTCGCGAACACGTTTTTTTGTGGCCTTTTGTGGATAAATTCTTTTAGTTTTCTCAAAGGTAATAGATCAGCTACTCAAAATATTTCCTCAGAGAAAGAGTGTGGTACTTTCAGAATGGATGATCGTTATGAGATCATCATTGATGATGCTTGTGAATACACCATCTGCCACCCTCGAAAAAGTAGTATCTTTAAAACAAAGTATTGAAGATATTCTCAAGCTCTAATCCTGAAATTTATTTCGCCCTGATCGTGTGAAATTTCCAGTGTCTCGACAAACAGAATATATCGACATAACAGTTTTCGCGGAAAAAGCCTCTAGCACTTTTGGACAGTCCGCGCGCATTAATTTTAAACAGGTTCATGTACGAGCTAAGTCATCTCAGACCAGTTCTTAGACTTTAGTTCTTTTCTGTCTTTTTTAAAAACGAAATCTCCTACCTTTTACTTATATGTGACTTGGACTTTCCAATTCTTGAAATCAACTCTTGTTTCAAAAATTGAATCGATGTCAGCATTGTTGAAAGTAGAAAATCTTTACTTTTCATCGCCAAAGTGAAAATTCTCATTGTTGTAACCAAGTTCTACAGACCATATTTGGTTCATATATAGTTCATATAGAGCCATATTTACTGCCTTCCTCGTAGCTCTGGAAAGTAATAAAAAGATAATCAATGAAGAAATTCAACCGTATAAGGTCGTAAAAGAATGAAGTAAAAAAACTGAAAGAGATGGATTCAAAATTCTTTGAATTTGTTTAATACATTCTAGAACCGTCATTTTGTCTAATTAATGAACCCTTCTAATGTAATATACCTGTACCCTCCCTTTGCTTACCCCCTCCCTTTGCTTAGCCCCCTCTACTCTATTCAGATAGGGTTGCTAAAGTTTTTGAAGCCATGACTGATTGCATTTTGAAGTCATTCAACTTAAACGCGAATTCGATCCTTTATGGTTGATAAATGTCAGGTATATGCACCGATCAACCCTTGACAGCTTAACCCTATTCGGACTAGGGGGGGGGGCTCTTTCTGTTCGGAGGTCAAACTATTGGTAATAGCTCCTGAAATAATAGAGCTTTTGCCGTGAAATTTTCTGTAAATTCCTAACTTTTATTTTGCTTCAAAATAAAAAAAAATTGACACTTAAATATTTTCACACCTTGAGCATGATGACATTTCTTCGTAAGGTGTCACAAAAATTGACACTTTTCCAATACAAATTTATTTTTATTGTCAAATATATCGTTTAAACCGTAATTTATTGAATATTTAGGATCAAATAAGCATTTTAAACTCGGGCAACTTTTTTCTAAAGCCTTTGTTAGAATACAATAGCTATTTATAAGAACAAAGGAAATTTTAGGTTTTTGCTCACTTTGGGCATGATGAGTGACGTCATCAAAAAAATTTTTTGTCAAAAGTTACTTTACGTGACAAGGATCTTGTGTGCCAAATTTTATCCAAAAAAACCAACTAGATCAAAAGTTAAGGGGTGGTACAGGAAAAGCCCCCCCTAGTTCTGAACCGCCCCTAAAAGCCTAGTTTGAATAGTGTTAAGGAGATTGGTGATGAATCTAAAGGAAAATTTATTCTCGCCGCACGGAATTTTCAAGCTGCTTCCAAAAAAACTGATCACATTCCCGCTAAAACCTATGCTGCCATATAAGAGACCCTTTCCGGAGTCTCTGCGGTGTTCGATATTATCGTCGAAAAAGAAGTATTCTTGTGTTTTCCTTACCAGTCTCATAAAAAGCTTATTCGCTTAGGCTTAATCGGTGTATTGTTGGACATTGAAGTATAACATGATACCTGGAGGTTATTTCATTGCTGTCTCCTTCATCCATCTGTTGTGTGGTGTGCCAAAAAAATTTTACTGTACGGTCATCACAATGTTTTCTATTTTTTGTTTATGTACTTCATTTTTCACCTTTTTTCATTATACACTAAAATAAACAAAAAATGATTCATTTTGACTGTTCTAGCATGTTTTTACTTGGCTTGATGGATTCTTTTATAGTTATACCGGGCTATTTATGGGTTTGTATGATAGTGATCAAGCATGAAACTTAATTTGCTGAAAAGCTGGAGTGCGAATTAAGTCAATAACTTTGCGTGGTGAAAACTTTTTAACTATTTTTATGATCATAATTAGACACATTTTGCGTAATGACGAATTTAATTTGATCAATAATCCCCTCTGCAAGTAGAATAAAATGTTGACATCGACAAATAAGTGGAAAGTACTCATGTAGGCACGGAAAGGGTTAAAATATTGTTGGTACTTTTAAAATAGTCATAAGTTTTGGTACAGAAACTTTTGCTTACTTATTTTTTATATTTCATACTGAAATTTACGCTGAACTTTACGACAATATGAACAGGCGAAAGCCTCAGAAAGTCAGCCTTTGAATGAAAACCCAAAGGGGTCAATTTTTCACTCGACTACTGGAAAAGAGACGGGCAAGTGAATGTTTAAGATGGCTCTGAAATAGCACGAATCAATAAAAATAAAATAAAACTCTCAACATGTATTTCAATTTATAATACATTTGGACCACCCTTAGATTTATTTTTTCCCTTTTACAGACATGGGGGAACTCTCCTGAAAAGGTTACCTTCCCGGCTAAAATTTCAGATTTTACTTTCGATAAAAATCAACAACTGCCGAATGCCATATTTGGTAAATTGTTGCACAGGCAACAAAAAACATAGGCAAAGAAAAAATTTAATTAATACATATATTTATAGTTTTCATTTATCTGTATTTATTCATGTTTTATTGGTTTCGGGTTCCTTTTTCGGTAAAATATTGCATAACCTATTTCGAGGGATTTTCGATTAGATTGTCTGGTTTCGAATGCCATATTCGGTAAAATATTGCATAACCTATTTCGAGGGATTTTCGATTAGATTGTCTGGTTTCGAATGCCATATTCGGTAAAATATTGCATAACCTATTTCGAGGGATTTTCGATTGGATTGACTGGTTTCGAATGGCATATTCGGTAAAATATTGCATAACCTATTTCGAGGGATTTTCGATTAGATTGTCTGGTTTCGAATGCCATATTCGGTAAAATATTGCATAACCTATTTCGAGGGATTTTCGATTAGATTGTCTGGTTTCGAATGCCATATTCGGTAAAATATTGCATAACCTATTTCGAGGGATTTTCGATTGGATTGTCTGGTTTCGAATGCCATATTCGGTAAAATATTGCATAACCTATTTCGAGGGATTTTCGATTAGATTGTCTGGTTTCGAATGCCATATTCGGTTAAAATATTGCATAACCTATTTCGAGGGATTTTCGATTAGATTGTCTGGTTTCGAATGCCATATTCGGTAAAAATATTGCATAACCTATTTCGAGGGATTTTCGATTGGATTGACTGGTTTCGAATGCCATATTCGGTAAAATATTGCATAACCTATTTCGAGGGATTAGGAAACGAAATTATAAAGTGAATACTATTTATCAATTATCAAGCTTTTCGTTTTCAAAGTTTCGATTTGATTGTCTGGTTTCATAAGTTACATAAGTTAATTCTGTGGACTAATTGAGGGGGGGGGGGTAATTTTTATTTCTTAGATGTTACACATCTGAAAGACCACCCATATTGTTAAAAAATGTAATGTCTTTTAAAAATAGCACTTTACCTATAAAGTATGAGGGAGAGCGGTAGGCATTACGGGCTACCGGGGGGGGGGGGGGCACTTAGGCAAAATCGGGTACGGGGACGTGCCGCTGGTAAGGGTCCCTTTGTCAGGCTCTGAAGATATGACATGGTACAGGGTACAGATTACTAATTTTTAAGATGTGTTTCTGATAGGGTCGACTAATTTTTGACCATTTTCAGGGTGGAAATTAGAAACATTTCCAATTTTTCGTCTAATTTTATTCATTTTGGCGACTTTTCAGAGTGGAAATAGGAAATTTTTCGATCCTTCTTTCTGACAGGGTCCCAAATTTACCAAAAATTCATATCTGACAAGGTCCATTTTTCAAACTCCAGCGGCACGTCCACGTCGGCCATCAAGGTCATTGCCCTCCCCCCGGGCGGGCTACAGGCTTGACGGTGTGACGGTATTAGTCATGTTTGAAGAAAAAAGTGACGGTATTTGCCATGCGGTAACAAATTTTTGGAATTTTGGAATTTTTGTTGTGGGTGTTGACGGTAACCCAAAAAATGCATTGGAATTTGTTGTTGTAACCCCCCTTCCTTCAAAATGAAATTTCATATTCGATCAAAACAGTTATTTCTCCGAGCGTCTATCTAACGTTCATAAGGTATGAATAACGATAGATAGACATTAAAGCAAGGTGGTGTGTAAAAACCCCTTGCTAGATAAGATAACCCACCATTGCATAACAATCGAAGTTACATAAGAGCGTGTAGATTAATGGTGATTATACTCAGCGTGACATATAATCTCATTCACGGACATCACTTCGTGTGTGGTAAGTATCACAACACGATAACACACATCCAAATTCTCATCATCTCCTTTAAAACATAAATCCTTATTAAACACGGTTTTGAAAAGAAATCTTGTTTAATAAAGAAGACGTCAAATCTACTCTTTTTTCCTCCACGTGACGTAATATTGCGAATAGCGAAATGTTTAACTACACAACGACGAATGTAAGAGGCTTGTGTAAACTAACCAGTCAGTTATCTTCTTACTTCTTCACTTGAAAGCTTATTAAAACTCAACTTGGAGACTAAAGAGATCCCAAGTGTTGAAGAGTTTTTGCCGTTTCTTAAATTCAATTTGAAAAAGTAAACTAAAATAGTTAAAAAAACTAACACGAGATTATAAAATCAGTAATTAATATGTTCAGACCTGATGAAGATCTGCACTAGGCAGGCCGAAATATTGTTTAATTCAAATCGTATAAGGATGACCATAAAAATGTATCCAAGAAGATGACATCAGCGACATCAGACTTTCAGGATTCGGTAGCTTTATTTCGATAAGGAGGTATTGGATAGTTATTTATAGGAAAAGAATTATAACAATATAATTAATATAAATAAAATTGATGTATAAAAAATTTAGAAAAATTTATTTGAAAGTTTTATTCATGTACTCTCCATCTCAACAAATTTGTTTGGATAGAAACGAAGTCCTTCTAGCGAATCATCTCTACAAAGTTTTCCAGATTGCTCTGCTAGTAGTAACCTGTAAAAGATGAAAATGTTGAAAATGCTGATTTTGCAAACCTTAAAAACATTAAAGTCAGGATTTATTTAATATAGGAATTTTTTGCATTTTTCTATGCAGTTGCACAGTCAATTATCGACGGGAAATTACAATTTGTGTATGATTCAATCAAACTTCAACTGTACTACTAACCTTTCTCTAGCTAAGGTGAGAGCCATATTGAGTAATTGACTTAATTCTTCTGATGACAGTGAGCCTGCTTCTTCCACTTGTGAATATGTTTTCTGAATCATTTCTTCCTCAGAATGAGACACTGATTGAATGACAAGCACTCCACTGTCGAATTTCCTCAACCTATCAATGACAAAAACAATTGAATTGCACCAAAGGCATCCCAAAGCGGTTTGATGTCTAAAAAAGTTTTTCCAACCTACAGATTACCTTGTTTGCCCGTAATAAATTCAATCTACATGTAGATAGATGTGTTTAACATTTTTGGAATGTTGACAGGGTCAAAATAAAGAACTTTTTCCTTGCAAACCTAGTTTCGATAACTCGAAAAATTAGTTTGAACATGCTATCAACAATGAAGAAAAAAATGAAAGAAAAATTACATTTGATAGGTTGCTATAATCACGTTATTTCCGTAAAGATCAATAGAATAAAGCGACGTTTTTTCATTCACCAACAATTTTTCAATGGACTCTTCCAGAAAGTTTTTGTGCATGGGGTGGATATGGATGGTGGATATATTTCCAAAAAATGTTATATCCCCCCCCCTATATTCAATTTTTTTTTGTAAGAGCCCAATGGCACACACGTTTTTTGATTGTTTGAATTGTACCATAGGTGCATTTTCTCTCTCATTTGGCGCGTTTTTAGAGAGTGCAATTAATCGTTTATTTATCTAAAAAGTGCAAGTTCTTATTACACTCTTCAAATGCTTACAAAAATTAAATCAAAACACATAAATTCGTATTTCAATTCATCGAGCTTTACAACCGAAAGTTTTTTCGAGAAAAAAATTAATTACAATTTGACGTAGATTTTTCAGAATGAAAAATGGTTGAATATCGCGTGACTAGAAAACTCGTACAGTTCGAAAAATTCTTCATTTGTCTGGGATATAGATATGAATCGATTTACACCAGTTTTAATTTAATGGCCGACATCATAAAATGATTGATAATTGATTCAACGTGTGAATTGGATTACAGAATTCCGAATCAATTTTGATTTTTTTTATTCAAAAGCCGAGAAGAGAACTCAGTCCATATAAGAAGATCGACGTCAAAACTATAGTACGATTTGGTAATGGAACCTTTTTTTGTACTTTGAACTTTGAAATAAAGTCGCCGAAAAAAATCCTAATTGGATAAACGAAATGATTACCGGACAGGAAGGTTCATCTTTTCCAATATTTGAGCGGCTTGGAAAACATCATCTGGCGAAATGAGCTAAAAGAATACATCGGTAGAGATGTCAAATAAGAAACTTGAAAATATTATCCTAAAATAGGTATACTCTGGTATACTGGACTTTCTAGGTATTCTTATACTTAAGGCTTACAAACTTTCGCGAGGACGAAAAATCGCGAAATTCACGACATTTACTTTCACAAACTTAACGGAAAAATATTTTTCGCAAGCGTAAACTTTCGCGAATCAAGACGTAAGATTGAGAATTTTCACATGAAAAAATGGCTTAGAGGGACAAATAGTTCTTGGATTGGCTTGAAACATTTTTCCTTTGACTTATTAGTCTTTTAACAGGCTAAAAAGTGCCATAAAAGTTACATTTTATTCAAAGTTTGAAGTTTACAGATTTTCTATTTTGTCAAGAATCTTTCGCGAGCATAAACTTTCGCGAATGGCCCTACCTAGAATTTTCAAAGACAATTACTTTCGCGAAAAGGGCCAAAATTCGCGAAAATCGTAGAAAATCGCGAAAGTCTCTGCTCGCGAAAGTTTGTACCCCTAAAGTAATATTTGGGGAAGTTAATTCCAATAGGTCTATTGGTAGTTGAGAATATAACCTGGACGGCACTCAACGCTGTTCAAACGTTCGCCTATTGTTATAAATGTTATATGCATACCTCCATTCCTCTGGCACGGTTGAAGCGACAATAAACATCAGTTAAAGTGATAAAACCTCCTTCTTTCTAAAAACAAAACAAAGAAAATTGAAGTCAATTCCTGAAGTAGAAAAGTACAAAAATACGATCCTATGATTGTGTCTCAAACTGTTCTGACAAATTTGATTTATTCACTAATGGGCCTTGCTTTTGTAAAAACTAATTTTGCTAAATTCTCCAAAATGAGTACTTTAGGTTTCTGAAAATATTTTTTTTCGATCGTGTAGATGAATGTAGAGATGTAAATGTAGAGATTGTCGAGACAATAATACAGACCTCAATAAAGCCACTAAGAAAAGTAGAAAGTTGTTTTGCAAGTTCTTCATGATATCTGGCTCCTGAGCCGTGTGTTTCTCTACAAGAAAGAAGAAGAAAACTTCAGAATTAGTGAACCATGAAAAACCGAGTAAGAGAACATTGTATATGAACAGGACAAGAAGGACGTTTTTCCAGAAGTTTCGAATCCAAATTATTAGTTTAGTTTGGCTCACATGAAAAAACCTTAGGTTAAAGGCGTCAGGTTGAGGAGATTGTTGAATTAGAGGGGAGTGTTTTGAAAGATTGGTCACTACAAGATCATATCGAAAAGATTTCAAACAAATAAAAAAAGAGACATTCAGAGATGGCTGAATGACACGGTAATGTTTTTTTCAAGGTCAAACGAAAAAGATTTCGAATATTAAAGTTAAATTAAGTTAGATAAATACCTTGTAACAGGGTTTTCGATTCCCATACTTAACAAATAGGATTTGAATGCCACTGTCTACAAAACAGGAAGTTGAACCATGTCACAAAATTAAAATAATCGAATCAAAGAATTATAAAACCCTACCCCATATTCTTAATATAGTAAGAAAGTGCAAATCTACAACTTCGAGGTCAAACAAGTATTTATGAAACCACAGAGGTGGTTTCAAGTCTGTGGCACGAGAAAATTTAACCTGAGAAATGATTTTTTACCTAAAATGCATAAAAATCTACAAATGATGCTAAACCCTCATTTCACCACCTACAATCTTTCTCTCTAACACCTTATCAGGAGATATAAAGATGTGGAGTAGAAAAAGATTTCCAAAGGACCTACTTCATCGTCGGTGATTGAAACTTGTTTATCTTTCAGTTTGGATGAAAACTTTTCAGCAAGTACCACCATGTCTTTAGCCTAAAACGTTTAAGCATGTAATCTTTTCTGAAATCACATTAAAGCAACCGTTTGGCACTCGGGCAGCACTCGGGCAGCACTAGGGGCAGCTGAGGAGCTTTACACACGCCAATTTTTGGAATTCGTCTTTTATAAAGGTAGGCATAGGCTGGCTTCAATGTAATGAATTTCTAAATCATTTTTTCACTGATTTTTGCCGATTTTGGATAAAGCTTTGATTGTAATGCTTTGAGATTTTGCGTTTGTTAGTTAAAAAAATTGACGTGCTTAGCGCACTTTTAAGACACGAGAACATGCGGAGAAGACAATAAAAGGTGAGAGTTCCTTTTTACCTTTTCTATGAGGGCATCCAGGTCTTTGAAAGCTTGGTTGATACTTTGATCAGTTTGCTCATACTTTTCTTGCATTTTGCGTTCAATGCCACCAATACCTACATGACGTGGTGCCAGCTTTCAAGAGAAAAATGTTTACAGTGGTTAATGATTAATATCAATAATTCCCATACAACAGAGAGAGGAGTTGTAGACGAGTATCTTTTTCTAGCCTATTCGTGAAAAGTAATTATTTTAAGATGAGTACATTTTTAGGGTTGGGCGGCAAGTAGGCGGCCAGATCGGAAAGTCGGCCTGTTTGTCATTCCCTATAGAATTTGAACTAATTAACGTGCACATAAATTTGAGGTCATTCTTTTGTTTTTGAACGGATTCTATTGATGAAGTATTTAGAGCAGGAGGGGAAGGTGTAGTAAGGGATATTTCTTTTTATATGGATATATAGGTATTTAACTGCTTTAAAAAAGCCAGTTATTTTTTTGTTTCAAGGATGGAAAGACCACCCAAGAACAAGAAGATTAATCATTCCAACCATGTAAGGGGATGGGAGGATCAAAATAATCACCTCTGCTGTTTTCTTTGACTGGTTTGATGCTGCTTTCAGAATTTCCCATTCCTTTGCTGCTATCACTTGGTTCAACTCCTTTGTAAACTATACAGTGAAAGAAATATCATACAAAAAGTTTAATTGAATTACTTGTTAGACCACCCACCTGTTGCTCACTTAGTGTACCGAATATTTATTTAAATTGGGCTCTTCCAGAAAAAAATTCGTTCATGGGGGGGGGGGGTTGAGGATATATATTATTTTTTCAATGATCTACCCCTGAACATTTTGAATTTTCACCCCATGGAATCGGCAGTTTTTCAGGATTTTTTCGATACCCCTGGAAAATATATCTTCCACCCTCTATGAACGGTTTTTTTTCTTCTGGAAGACCAATCAAGCTATTTGGAATTACATTACATAATGAACTTAATTTATTATCATTACAACACGATATTTTATTCTGTTTTATTAAAAGAAAAAAGCGAGTGATTTCATTTAGCAGATAATTCTTTCTATTTCGAGAAATTATTTCGGTTTTGATGGGCCTTTCAATTCAATTTTATCAAAATTTGAAATGAATAACATTAATTTGTTAATGTTATAAAAAAATCAATAGGCCAAGTATATGGAATCACACGACGAATTACATAAGTAAAAGAATAAATTATTTCGAAAGAGGTTGCAATAAAAAAATACCTCGAATGCCAAACTATTGTCTCGTATCTCTTCAACGAACTTTTTATTAGTAAATCATTTAAGTGTTCTGCTGTGTATCCAATAAAAGAATAACCGGCAGATATTGCTGGCCTTTCAGTAGATTTGGTGATATATTGATTTTCTTCCAATTCACACCATTTTTAGTCATTTATTATACTTTAAAATTGATTGACAAGTCAAATGTGATTGACAGCGCTAGCAATGAAATTGATTGACAAGTTCAGGAATTGAATTGATTTGAGGTACTATGAGGCACTTAAATTTCTTTCTCTAGCCTATTGATAAGTATAGGATTGGAGATTTCCATGTCGAGCTTTACCTGTTCCTGGCCGCCTACTCGAAAAGAGAACCGAACCACATTATGTGAGCTTGATCTTTTAGGTCCTGATGGTTTGTCCTTTGGAGCTGCTTCTAAGTGGATTGAAGTTTTTGCACTAAAGGTGAAACCAGAGCAATTATGAAAGACATAATCACACAAATCACAAATCACACAAAATCCTTTAAGACGAAATTTGAAATACGTTTTCTAGCCTACTTAGATCATAATTAAAAGATCATCAAGTTTCCAAAACAATTTGAGACTTAAGTAAAGGCCAATAATCTCTTCAGTAAGGTAAAAAAGCTCTAGAGTAAGCAGTTTCTATGTTTTACCTTTTAAACATGCTGCCTAATTCTGATGTTATCTTCTTCACCAAATCCAGCTCTAATGCAATTTTCCTATCCTAAGTTAAAGAAAAACAAATAGAATTATCAGCTATCCTTTATCTAAACCTTAGTTTGTGTTATTAATTTAATACAAAAGGCTTCTTCTGTGGCTGTCCCAACCAAGAATTACAGATAAATTCAAATTTAACAATATCCAGCTCCAAAATCTAAAATGAAATGATACATTACTAAGTGAGCCTTACCTTTTGGGCTTCATCACTCCAAATTATCCTCAAATTGGTTAAGGTCAATAAACCACTATCAAACGTCGTCTACAAATAGAAAAAAAAGTAAAATCTAACAGTTCTTGAAAAAAATGTAAGATCCAACAGGCAAAATGATGAAGATAGGTAAAGTTAGATAAATATAAAGAAACACTGCAACTGAGTTTATGAAGGTAAAATCTTCTTCAGAAAAAAAGGCATTGCAAACTTTCCTCCCTCCACTCCGTCACACTAAAGATAATTCCTGGAAACTTTTGAAAAACTATAAAGGTGTTTACAGTAAATTTATATAAATAAGATTGAAATAGTAGATTTTTTATAGAATTAGGATGCCGTTGGTGATATGATTTAATGTTGTTATCAATGGAAATAGAAAAAAAACAAACTTAAATTTTGAGTTAGCATCCATGTAGTTCTTACGCAGTGGTTATAACAAAGTGTCAGGGGGTATGTACCACCATATGGACAAGGGATTTGGTTCAGCTGCTCAAAAGTTAAGAAGGAAATCTGAAAATAAACTTCTTTTCTAACCTTATCATCTCCGTCATACAGCCGTACATTCTTTGTATTGTGAACTTGTCTTTCATTGCCACCATTCAGGTTACCATCATACCAATAAAATCTATCCATTGTTTATTATTTTTTATTCTTTAAACATAGAAAGACATCTCATTATTTTACCTTTTGATCATTTTCCTACTTTTTCTTATAAGTAATGTAATGGAGCAATTTGATTGGCCTAAAAGCCCCACCCTATTTCCACTGTTGTTGCTATATTACAACCAAGAATGCTAAAATGCCTGAATAGATGAACTGTGACCCACGCTTGCAGTTTATCTGTCATAGAAAAGCATAAAGATACTGAAAAATATTACATAGTTTGAGGTACATATTCATTATTCAGCACAGGAAGATCTTTTGGATTATCTAACAGAGGGCTTTGCCCTCCTACATAGCCCATGTCTGATATATTCGACATTGGCACTTAAAGGGTTAAGCAAATTTGCGTGAGAATGCGAGCCAATAATATTTTCTCATGCACTCAAGGGGAAAACGAAAGTGATGGATATTCTTTGAAAGAAGAACCTCAGAAAAAAAACCGTTGACCAAAAGATGTATTTTATGGATGAGAATCGATCCTGTGATGATAAAAAAATTTCGGAAATGCGTTTTTTTAGAATGCTGAAAAACTCTAATTTCCATCCTCCTTGTAGGTAAAGAAGTTGTGTGATTTGGGCTAGCAAGGCAAAAATCGCTAAAAAACAGGTAAAATCTTAATCCTGGAATATCCAAGTTCCACCTACAGCTACACTGCCTGTGGCTTAATGACCTTTTTGCTTGGAATTTTACATGTATCAGGCGCGCCCCAAAAAGGTTTCTCTCTATAGAGTGAATTTTCTGCAGGTCTAAAAATTTTAAAAGAGCCATTTCTTTTTCATTGGAGAGAAGAAAAATAAAATAAGATTTTGATGGGTCATTTATTAAAAATTCCGTTCATTAGATCACAAGTTATGCTTAATTGAATAAAAAAGAGCACTTTCCAAGAGCATTAAAAATCGACCTATCAAATATAACAGTTGGTCTGCTGTGTTTTAAAAGACAAATCAATCATACCTATGAAGTTATCATTAAAAAAAATTCTGCAGACCGGCATGTTCTCCCAATTCCCAGACGATCTCAATCAAATGGAATCGACAATCGAACCAAATCGAATGCAATCGAATAACTAAAATTCGGTTGTCAAACTGTGTCAAACACAATCCAATCTCAATCAAATGTCAAAATTCTGGGTAATTTATTTGGTTGATTCGATTGTTGTTTGACTGTATTTGATTGTCGTTGGTTGCTCTATTCCCTAAAAGTTTCCATCATAAGTCAAGAAAAAGAGTGTTTGACACTCATTAATGTCCCATGTTAACACTCCTTTCAGCAAACACGACAGTCTATTGCATAACTAATTACTCTACACTTCAGTGGATGCATGTAAAACCAGCAGGAAATTAGATATTACCTATAAATAAGCTTTGTTCAAATTGGCGCGCTAATATTCTTCAGAATTAGTACATGATAACACTACAAATCTTTCTACCCAACGCCCTATAAAGTATTAGGGTTTTATTCCTGTAATATGGAGCAGAAAATTTCTGGCCTGAATGGCTGCTGGTGTAATTTAATATGCAGTTCGTTGCCTTCTCCAAAACAACTATTTTTAAAGGGGACGTCAGCTTTGGGATATCATTTTTACCATTTTTTTTTAGAGAAGATACTTACTGATTGCAAAAAGAATGAATAGAAAAGATATAGTTTAGATAAAGATAAAGTTTATATAGATAAACTGGATAAAACTAATGAACAGATACAATTTTCTGAGGGAAAAAAGCAGATCGACTTTCCTGTTAAGATATCTGTTCTTACTTGTCAACTGGAAGTATTTTCAATCCTAGAACAGATCATGAATATTTACTTTCTTTGAAGTTATCTGTTCTTATTCATTTACATGCCAGCTAGTTAGATTTCAAGCTGGAAACATTCAGAGGTTGTTAAAACAGCCAATCACTTCACAGAACATAATGACACTTTTCCTGCTTGAGTTGGGACCTTTCCATCATAATAAAGTTATCTTTGTTTAAGAGTGATTTTGCAGCTGATAAGCTCAATTGAAAATGAGAATTATAGAATGATATAGATATAGATAAGGGAAGAATCTATATGATTACATCAAAAATATTTCTGCGGAGCGTTTCTTAGAAATCGTGCGCGCAAAATTTGATTGACGCAAGCAATTTGGTAAAAAAATTTGCATAGCGCGTGTCAAATCATTTACGAGATCAATTCGCCTGCAGCCTTAATCAAACGTAGTCTAAACTCAATAGAACAATTATCAATTGAATAAGGAAATAGTCATTTAGGAGAACGCAACGGTCTTTTGAATAAAAAAGTACTCCACATACACTACTTTCCCTCAGCCAGTACAAATGACATATAAATTATCTTGTTCCTAGGTAACTGCTGTGTTGTATAAGACAAATCAACAAAATGTCATTGTCGTTAAAAATATTTCGCTAAGCACTGTTGTGTTCTCCCAAACAACTAATAGTTGTTTTGGAGAATGCAATGACCTATTGAATAACTAATTACTCCACAACAGTTACCTAGAGACAAGATAATTTATCACGTTTTTATTGGCTGAGAGAAAGTAATGTAACATGTGGAGTAATTTGTTATTCAATAGGCTGTCGCAGTCTCCGAAACAACAATTTCGATAATGTTCGATTGAGTTTGAATTTTCAATCGGCTAATTGTGCTGCTAGGCTGGACAGGGCAAAATTTTTCCCTCGATTTTTGAAAACCAAACTAATTTTATTTGAAAGTGCTAACCTTTGTGAGAAAAATGAGGGGTCATTTATTAAAAAATTGGTTAAGTATTTCCGAAGTTATTCAATATTCAAAACAAGAATGAAAAGATTTGAATGATTTTAAAGCTGTAAGTACTAATGCATTGAAGGTCATTTTGGTGAATTCTTCCTTATTCCATGCCAAAAATCCCAACGAGTACGCACCCTAGTGTTGGATTTGGTTTAACTGGTTCGGTCATTTATTCGATTAGATTGTCTGGCAATTCAAACAAATAGAGAATGATTCCGCAAAATCGAAACAAATATTAAATTTGATTCTTTTTTTGTTTTTATTTCTAAATTTCAAGATAAAAAGAACTATCTACGAATTATTTTCTTTAACAGGCGTTGAATCGACATTGACATATTTAATGATGTCATAATCAATGCCGTGCATATTTTGTCAGCGTCATGCATATTTTGTCAGCGTCATGCATATTTTGTCAACATCCTTTTCATTGGATAAATACCACTAAAATAGGTATACAAGATAAGTATTAAACATAAATTTATCGCCCGCGAGCACGGCTTAGCTAAGCGCACCTCTCTTATTCATTATCTAAGAATTGAAGTGGGCAAAGATTACTGCGCGGGCTGATAGCGGACAAAGGTTTTTTTAAGATATACGATGATATATACGATGATCAGTATTTTTTTTGAATTCTATGTTTAGATTTTTCTACCCAGCCCCGTTGCTATGTCTGCGCGCCCTGTTGCTAAGACCTTAGCTTAAAATTGAAAGCGAAACCAAGATTATTTAGCGCATACTGCCGTTTGCGTAATATCGATAAAGTGAAATGAGGTCTTGACTGGTCATGATTAATTTAAGTTTATACATTTCTTTCTTAGAAGAGTACCAGCAATTCAAGCTCTTTTTCTACAAACTTTGAGCAACTTTTAGGCATGAGAAGATCAAAATCTCAGGGCTTTCGGGGGCTTCGCCCCCTTGGACCCATTGGCATTGGCTGGGGGGCTTGGTACAGCCCCCCCAAAAAACCCCCTGCAATTTTGCCCGCCTTTTCCGCAAGCCGAACTTCTTTTGGCGTGCATATCTGTGCACATCACTTTAATAAAATAACAATTCGGCGTTGACTTTGCATCGTTTCCACACTGGTTTAATTGGTCAGACAGAGGGCTATGCATGTTAAATATAATAGCCGCCACTGATGCAAATTACCCGACTTCACATCACATCACGGTAAAATAACCAAAAAAGATATGATATTCCTTCCCTCTCATTTTAATTACTACTCTTTCATACACAGCCTAAGAGAGCCCTCTTGTGAAGAGTAGTTATACCTAAAAAGCTGAAATTGCCTACCCTTTGAACCTTTTTCAGTTTTTTGAAGATGAAGATTTTTTCCAGACGCTAGCTAAGTAACTTAGTAGACAAGTAGAAGAGCGTTTTCCTAGTCTAGAAGGCAAGATCAGTCTCAATTCAAAGCTGCTCAAAGTAGCTTTAGCGACGGGAAGTCTAAGTACGATACGAGGTTGCCAGAATGTAAATATCGAAAGTGAAACTGGACTTAAAAAAAACCCGCGAAAGAAGTGACAGCAGCATGCACACACATATCTTAAATATGGCTCTGGGCTTGGACTTGAAAGAACACAGTAGTTATATATTTACCAATACTCAACTTAAATAAACTGGCAAGTATTAAGCTTCTTTCAAAAAAGTCTGAATTTATCCAAACTTTACTTTATTAAAGAACTTTTTTTGCTGAACTGATTTTTTTAGGTCAGAGATATGACATTGCTAGCTAGGTATGCTATTTTCAGAATACCACAGCACAGGTGTATACAATATAGTGTATAGAGTAACAACAAACAATAGCAAGTTTTAATTGGATTTTATAGGACATGGCGGGGGAAAATTGCAGCATTATTGCATGCCAATTAGTTATGCAATTGACCATCGCATTCGCCTAAAGGAGTACCGTGAGTGGTCCAAAATCCGACAGCTCTGCCTAATTCTGACCCCCCAAATAACTGTTATGAAAAAAAATTCTATGTTTACAACATTCCCTCCCCAAGTTGAACGATAAACTATTGCAAGAACTCTCAAAACAAAACATCAGAATGACTATTTTATTTCAAGATGTCAATTAATGTGATAAAAAAGTGGGAGGTAAAAATAATTACCTTTTTATACTAGTATATAATTACCTTTTTTTCTGAATCTGTTGTTTTTGTTTAAAATGTTAAACAAATGTTATTTGATTAAACCGTTACAATTTATATGTTACCTACAATACTATCAAATCTCTCAGTTTAATTGACACTTTGGTATCTTCATTGTGTCACAGCGAAAGGTTTGTTTTTATTTTAAATTGTATCTTTGAAAGACCCCATCGGAATTAGGCAGGGCTGTCGGATTTAGGACCACTCACGGTATGGGCTTTTTCACTTGTGGGAATGTGTGAAAATTAAAAGTAAATTGTGTGAATGCTTGAATTCAAAAAATCGTGAACATAAATTATGTGAATTACGAAAAAAATTGTGTGAATGCGTGAATTCTGAGGCTGGGAGCCTCATTTATAAATCAAAAGAGGTGTTTGCTTTTTTTCAAAATTTTACCACTTCCACCTTGTCAGGCAAACCTACAGAACAAAAGCATAAAAAATTATATTACAAGTTCTCTTGGTAGCTGTTCTAGAAATAGAGGCTTAATTCTGTCAAACTTTATTTCTGCACGTAAAAATTTTTAACAAATAAAGAACAAATAACAATCAGTTCAGCCAAAGCTCTTTGAAAGTTAAGCAGTTAACCATTCCCCAAAGAAAGATGATGATACTGTTACGGTAAAGGATTCCAGAAATATATTTACCAACCTAACGTTATATCCCTTGAGCTCATTGGGATAAGACAAAAAGAGAGTAAATGTCAAATATTTACCAAATTCAGAGCAATCAATATAAACTTTCAAAAAATGTTTTCAGCAAAAATAAACTTTTCACAAATTTTTCCAACATCATAAAAGTTTTTGAAATAATTACACATTATTAAGATTCGATTCTTGATTGAAATTTATTGCAATTTTGATTTATACCTTGTCATTATTTGACTATGCCATAGTTCACATTTTCTGCCACTTATAAATTTAAGCAGGGTAATTTTTAAATAACAGTAGAATGATGAAACTTACAACCAAAAACCAGCAATATGAAGATCTCTGAGAATGGCTGCTATTAATCTATCGCTATGTACTTCTATTAGCTTCCCAAGATGAAAAAATTAAATTTTGACAAGGAATATGAATAAAATGAGTAAAAAAGATCATAAAATTAAGATAAAAAATGAACTTCTTCAATAATTCTTAATTTTACCATCATCATCATCATGATCATTTTCAGTAACTTTTTTATGATATTCTGCTTCTGATTATCTTTTTATCGAGCTCCAAATCAGATTCTCTAAAGATTGTATATAGCTTTTTGTCTCTGCTGCGGATCATTCATATGCAGACTAAGTTTTACCTTTTTCATACCAGACTTTTTAGAGTTTCGTATCACAGGGGACTACACTATCATCCCTAACCCCCTTGATAAATGATAAAATTTGATCATTTAAAATTTATAAGGAATTGAAAGTTATCTTCTCATTTACAGGAGAAAATAGTCTGCATCATATAGCCACTGAACTAAATGACAAAAAAACAGAAATTTTCTGTAAAACAAACATGTGTGACCAAAAACCAATTTGCGCGAATAGAGCTAACCCATATGGACTAGCAAAACAAAAATGAAAAGAAAAGAAATACTAAATGACAAAAAAACAGAAATTTTCTGGTTGGTCCAATGAAGCCACCAGGGGGGGGGTACTTAGGCAAATGGAGGGTGCGGTGTGTGCAGCCCTTAAGGGTACCCTTTTTGAATTTCCAAAGTTCTGCTAAGGGTCAGAAAAATCAGAAGATTAAATTTCAGTCCCACTAATGGTTGGAAAAACAGGAAAAATTTCAACTTTATGCTCGTCAAGATTGATCAAATTTGTCCCAGTAGGGGTCGTGAAATTCACTAAATTTTCCTTTGTTTTTTTCCTTTTTAGTCCTGGGAAGCCACTTTTTGAGTTTTCATGAGGGATGGGGAGGGTGATGCAAAAAAAATGAAATTGTCTGGGGTAATTGTCCCGTGGGGTAGTTGTCCCGGGGGCAATTGTCTGAGGGGCAATTGTCTTGGGGCAATTGTCCGGGACAATTGTCCGGGCCAACTGTCATGGGGGGCAATTGTCCTGTCACCAATAATACAGAAAACTATTTTAGGATATTGTTTTCATCAGTAATAATTTTTGAAGCCTTTCTTTCCACCAAAAATCTGTTTAAACTTGCAGAATTAAAATATGTTACTGTATAAGGTTACATAATTTAATTAATTTCTGTATCAATGTGTAGAGAGTGGCTGCGTTATAGATGCATTTCGTGGAGTAGCAGCAGGGCTGAGAAATATTTTTATAAAAGAACTGCTTTTTCCATTTGAAAAACTGTTATCAGCGCAAATTAATAAATTCTCACAGATAAATTTTCCTGATAAGTTACAATTACATAATATTCCTTTCGGATACTCATTCATTCATCATAGCTCAATAAATGCAAAGAAAGCCTATTGATGCATAATCCAGATCAAGGATCAACTCAAGGAAGTGTAAATCTCCTTTGCCTTAAAAATTCGAACAATCATTTTATAATCCACTTAAGGGTATAAGAATACCAAGTAAGTATGTATTAATATGACATAATTATAATTTTAAATAATTACACGATACATTACATAAAAATTAAATTCTTTGTTTTTATGTTATTGCTTTATACACTATTTAGAATAATTATTAAAAAATCGTGGTGGGTGTTTTCGAGAGTTGCTTTTCCAAAACAATGTTATGTAATGCTATGTTTCATTGATTCGTCTGGGATTTAAATAGTACTAAAAAGAAAACTAACAATCAGTAGTGTTAATTGCTGGATTGCCATGATGAGGTGAATATGTTTAAGATTGAAGTGGCTTGTGGTAAACCGGTTGTTAACTTTTTCTTCATACTTTATTGTTACAGTTTCTTTTTTTTAAATTTTAAACGAGAAAGCTTTAAATGTTCAGGGGGGTTTCATGGTTGGCTGAGCAGCGGAATCGAACCTTTTTTCGGACGGAATGGCGGAATTTGGCGAAAATTTAGACGGAATTATGGAAATTGGGTTTTCCGACGGAGATGGAAAATTAGACAATTTTAGTGCGGAAAAACGGAATTTAGCAAAAAGCTTTGCGGAATTTCGGAATTGGCAAAAACTATTCAACATTAGCGGAATTTTTGACAAAAATCTTGAATCTCAAAGGAATTTTCGGTGGCAGAATTTCGGTTCATTTTTAGATGGTTTGACGGAAATTGGAGAAAAAATTGTTATTGAATAGAGGGGCGCAAAATTTGTGTAGGAGAGCAGATTTTTATGACACACACAGTAATATCTTTGTATATTAGGAATAGAAAATTACTGTGTCATAAAAGTCTGCTCTCCTACACAAATTTTGCGCCCCTCCTGTCTACGCTACTGGATAATGTCTTTCTTCGTTTCCAGTCGCCGTATCATTACGAGTCAAAGGACTGTCTCGCCAGATGAAATCTCTCCATCTCTTCATTTTGTTTCTTTGCGATTTCATACTTTTTTCTGATCTTCATTTTTTTCGTCCTTGTGAAATCTTCGGTCACACTGATAGGTAGGTGCATTGATCTTTATCCTGTGTAGATGACTCATAACTCGTTCCTTATGTTTTGGATAAAAAAAAGTAACTTTTGGTCGGTTCTTGTCACTGCTTTTCTTCCCGATACGTTCATGCGCTGTTTTCAAATTTTTGAAGATATGTTTTTCATCGGCTCCAAAGATGTTCGTAAACAGTTTGATAACTTCTTTGGTATCGTACGCACTCACTTCTTCGTCAGTTTCGTCCTCGCCTTCGAAGACACCATATAAAATGATATTGTTTCCCCTGGATCGAATATCCATTTCTTCACGCTATTTTTCTTGTTGTTGTTGTTCTTGTTGTTGTTCTTTGACGATAGATTTTATCTATTTGTTTTATCTTTGCGACGTTCGCGTTAGTTTGTTTAGCTTCTTCTAATTTTGTTGTAAACTCTTCTTTGATAATTTCTCGCCTCTGGTTTCCATATATTCCATCGTCTTAGTTAAAAGTGACTCTATCTCGTTCTTAATGATGTCTCTTGCATTTGTTTTAACATTAAGTTCTTGCCGAAGTTTTTGTATGGTTGTTTCTTTTTCTTTCAATTCCTTACTGATCTTTCCAGCTTTATGTTCATTAATCCTCCTCTTGGTCAGAGACTTTGGAACCCGAACGCAGTTGATAAATTTTAATGAATTCACTGAGCTAGATGTTAAGCGATGTATTTCATAAGGCAGGCAGATCAGAGCATTCGAAATGGACTTTTCTTTACATACATGACTCTCGTCGTCACCATTCATCACACATCTTGATGAAGAGCAATTTTCTTCAGTTTGGGTTTTATTACTTGGCGATGTTGTGTCCATTTTGATGATTTTATGGTGATTTTGTTGATTTCTAAGTTTTTATTTCATATTTTTCTTTGCGACAGAGATGTTAACTATTTGACGTCAAAAAAGATAAAATGACCTCGGGGTAAAGTATGGAGTCGTTTTGCCTATGTACTTATTGTCCATCTAGAATTTTTAGCAGCAACCTTATCAGATACAAATCAAATACAAAGTCGAAGTTGAGGACATTATTATATTTATTAGAAAGAGGATCGGCTATAACTTGTTATAAGTTTTGAGGTATAACCTTTTGAAATTGTTTGAGTACAAGCTGAGTTGGTTTTATAGTAGGCTAAGTAACTTGGAGGTCAAGCAAGACTTTCTTTGACCTGAGTGGATCATCAAACATCTATAGCTTTTTTTTGTCGGGTACCGCAAAATACTATACACCCTCGCGAGCCAGGGCCGATAAACGATTCTGCGACTTAAAAAGGCCAGTACCGTATAATTGGAGGAATCGTTTATATCCCCCGTCAACGCGTCCATCAGAATCATCAATAGCGTAAGGGGGTTAGATAAGCCATGGGGTCGAGGGTGAATACTATACTACTTTTGACACTGTTATAATGACTTTACCATTGCATTCGCATTATATATACACTACACATAATAAGGAATTTTTATTAGCTTATTTTCCCATTATTTTGAAAGCTAGGTCATATCTATTTATTCTCTTTTTTGAAGTAGAGGTAACAAGTTCGATTTCGATTAAACAGATTAGTCAATTCAAGCATTATCTTCTCATGACAATCATTGGTCTCTCTTTTTATACTTTAACAGTCTATGTAAGACTGTATAAAAATAAGATGTTTAAAATTCCTGCATTAGAATTGATTAAAAACGCACAGTTTCCCTAGAAATAGATCCCTAATATTGACAATGAATCGTCTAAATTCGTACCATGAAGAATAAAGTATTACGATAGGCTTGATAAAACTGATGAGTAATGTTATGGATCGGAGAATCGGACATTTAGTTTATAAATGCCATCATAACTCTCTGTCACGCTGAAATTTAAGATTATCCTAAGCAGAGAAAACATTCTTCGGAAATATGCTAATAAAACTTTATAACAGTTAATGTTTTCTGAAGTCTTTGATGTGGTAGCATGTTTTGTTATGAAAGTAATCCATGTCTACATTACCACCTTATAACCACTAAAGGTCGTGATCCACTTAGCCTTTTTTGGTCGCCGTTCAATGCGCACGGCTCGAGCGCATTGTGCGCAGAGCGCTTTATACTTCCATTGAAAACTAGAAAAAAGTTGCGCGTAAGAGAAAATCAAAACAAAAGCAATTGTACATGATGAAAATAAACACACAATCAGTATGTTTACCTTCTCTTTGATTGGCTACTTCATAAAGAACAATAGAAGAGACGCACAGCTTTGCGCACAAAGTTGAAATTTTTCAACTTTCAAAAAAGCTCACGCCGTTCATTGCGACAAGCCTTGAAGGCTTAATTTATTTAATTTATGCAATAATCGAGCCGTGCGCGTTGTGCGGCGACCAAAAAAAGCTAAGTGGAACACGACCTTAACTCGTATCGTGTTTCTTATTCTATAATTTGTTATTTGTCAAAACTTAATCATTTTTTCTATGGTGAAGTTGTCTCATACAATAATCTAATGTTTTATTTTGAGCGTCAGTTTGTATACAGTGTAGCAACTTTCGTATGTGCTTTTGGAAAGTCTTGTTTTGGCAGGTTTATGAGTATTATATCAAATATTTGTTACAGTAAATACAATCTATCTAGTTTTGTTATCCTCTGATAAATGAATGATGAGCTCAGCTTCTTTTGAGTAACCAGAGTTTCGATAATGGAAGGATTTTCATAATTTCCTTTCAAAGCACAGACGTTACCAATATATTTCTTTTAAACTACTATACAGAGTTTGAGATTTAGCTGGGACGTCTGTTCTGCAGAAAAGGAAAAGTTGAAATATTGTCATAGATTTGCGAACAAACTGGCGGTAGTTAGTGGTAAGGTATTATAAAATCTATAAAATCAGCTATGAACATTGCCATTGTCTTAGATTTTCAAACGAACGTAGGTTGCTGTATTTGGCTTTAGTGCGTAAGGTTGTGGCAATTACAGCGTTATCATCTCCAGGCTATTTTGGAAGAATTAAAAAAAATAGTTTAATTGAGTAGGTATTCTCTGATATAAAAGAGACTGTGTATTTGCTTTATGTTTGTTGCAATGAGAAATACCTACTTTTGGGGTCATGTTTTCAATAATTCAAATGCCTGTTTGTACAACATGGTGACAAATCAGCTGTTTCGGTATAACAGGTGAATAGGCGTTTGAGTGCACCTTTAGTTTCACTTATGATATTATTAGCAATTTTAAGGATAAACCCAGCCTAAATTATATAGGGTTTGGTCGATGTTTTTATTCGGTAGCTTAATTTTTTTTAAATCATCAATTTTGTAGAAATACTTTTGGTGATAAATAATGGTCGTGATGATACAGGTTATTCACTATTGTAGAAATTGTTTTACTCTGTTCAGAAATATTTTTTGTTATGACTTCACAGGTCGTAACTGGAGACAAAAAAAATGTAAAAAGTAACGTGGAAAGAAAAATTCCCTGATGTGTTTTAACGTGATAACTTGATGATAAAACTGTTTGGCTAACTGGCTTGATTTGTTTGATGTTTGAGTTTATTTCTTTGAATAAGACTTTTTTTGTTTCAATTTTTTTTATATCAGACTCCTATTTCATTATTTCCGTGTCTTTTTATAGGAAAGATGTAGAATAATTTCTTTCACGCCGCCTTCACTGAAAGTTGAGTTCTACCAGAACCTTTCCACTACTAAAAGAAACGTAAGAGTGTAATGAAGGGGTATATTAAGTAAAGTATTCAATTTTTCTAGTAGTCCCAACAGAGGGGAATATTCTATCACATTTGGTTTGCTTATTATTCTTATAAAAAGAGAATGTTAGATTACAATATTAAACACTTTTTTTATCATTGTTGGTAAAAAATTATTAAAAAGATGGAAAAGCCCCCAAGAAAAAAGGGGGTTTATGAAACTGTTATAATTTTTCCATAGTGAAAGAATTATGGGAATTTTTGTTCAATTTCTGGTGGTTGGAGGGATAGATTAAAGGAAGGAAATAATTTCATGGTGTACGGTTCCTTTCTCTAGTGGGGAAGTCTGGTTTTGGATTTTAAAGATATCTTTCAGTGATTTTCACTCTTTACATAATTATAAACCTGGAAATTTATCGCTTGTTTGACATTTAAGAATTGGTACAGTTTCCACTCAGTAGGTAAGTTAGCTCGAAAAACGTTTTACATGAAAGACTCACGCATTCTCTTTCCTTTTTCTTAAATACTTCAAAAATTTATACCACTTTTTATTACACCTCCTTCTCACAGACCTGGTTAGGATTTTTCAGCCAGTGGGGGGGGGGTACAAATAATGGACTGAAACACAATATTCCCACATTTTTATGCCTGGGGATTTAAATTCTTTTGTTCTCAAGTCAGAAAATTCAGTCGGGATAGGAAAAACACATAATATTTTGCAGTGAGGATTGGTTTATTTGAATATTTTCAATGGGGACAAAAGTTGGCTGATAATTTTCCACCGGGACGATATTTTGGCCAATTTGTCCCAGTGGGTCTGTGAGAAGGGGGTGTTTTATTTTTGCTCTTGTGAATGTTTTTAAAATCTAGTTTAAGGGTCTTTAAAATCTTAAAGGTTTTGATTTTAAATTAGAGTGATATCGTTTGCTTAATCATCAATTTTAATTCACAAGCTTTTTCAAATTGGATTGACATGAATGTGGAGCAAGATTGGTCAGAAAGAGGAAAAGAAAAACACTTTTTGCTTATATAACAATAGGTAGACACTGTCCTGATATAAAATATATATCTAATATGAAATGGGAACACTAATGTAAAAATAAAACCTTTAAGCGGCTATCTTTTATCAATTAATTATTTTCGGAACTATCTAACCTGTATTAAATTGATTTTTAAGTCAAAAGAATTACTTTTTTGTCTGTTGTCTGTGTCTGTGAAGTGGGATAGTTCACCATATAGGTAGTCAAAAGGGCCGTCATTAATGCATAATTGGTCAGCCGAAGCTGAGCATTCAAATAGGTAAAATTTTCCAGTTCCATAACCATAAGACGACAAAAAAAAAATCCGATTTCCCGATCTCACTTTGATTTCTAAACTTTCTTCCGATCGGGTTAACTTTTTGGGTACTTTTAGCGTGCGTTGTTTTTACAGATCATAGTGTTTCAAGATGGCGGCTCAAGCGATAAGTCAGATGTGATAAGTCAGTGTTGTACCAAAGTATTTCCAGTGTAAATCTGTTGCAAGCTTCAATTTCTGTCTTTTATTTTTTTAACTCGGCAAATCAAACACATGATTTTCATCAAGGGGATTCTTTTTCTACATCTTTTGAAGGTTTAAAGCTGTTTGCTCAAGTTTTTGTTTATGTTGAATTTTCTGATACTCAGATACTTTTTAATTATTGCTGCTTTTTATTAGTTTTTGCAATAAAAACATATTTTTCTTGTTTGCCTCTAGGTGGGATTGATGGTGTTATAATGCTATTGGAATTTGATAAAGTTTACAAAAGTACAGCTACTGTCTAAATTTGATAAAGACCTGGATGCAATCGTGCTTTTTTGGACTTGGTTTGGACGTGTTTGATAAGGCGAATCGCAAAAAATTGTTTGGTTCCCGTCATTTCTACTTTAAAAAGTGGGGGTCATTCGGTCGGTCGGTCGAAAATATTTTTCTTTTAAGAAGCAGCTACATCTTGTTGAAAGGGAATCCGTGTGGACTGATCCGAATTAAGAAACCGTGGATAAACTGGTTTTCGGTTTACTCTCCATTAGCATGCGGCTCGCTACTTCGATTTGAAAACTTGTAAACACAGAGCGTGCAGAGGTCGACAGTGGAAATCCAGCAAAGCAGCGGAAAAGCTTTCCGACTCTCCAACTCTACCTGCTGACCGTAAATCAGGGTCGGTCAGATGACGGGAACCAAATGATGACATCACATCTCCTATTATTGGACTTGCAAAATTATGACAAATGGTCTTTGGAATTTGATCAATTATATTAATATTAATATATACAGTTCTTGTTAAAATTGATCAAACTATTTTTCACGCAGTTCCGGACGCAGATTGTGTTTTTCTAACCTTTTCTAACCTTGGCGCACGTTTTGACTGAATGATGGAATGGAATGAATGGCGATAACAGTTTATACATATCTCTTATCAGACTTGCAGAAAGCGGACTGCAGAAAGTTATGAAAAATGGTTTCTAGAATTTACTGTAATGAATTATACCGTCAAGTTACACAACATGCACACTCTCGTCACAACTTGCACAGTCATAACAAACAGATCCATCTGGTCTTCATTTAACATTGTTTTAAAGTTTAAAAAACACTACCAGTGCTTGGCACAGAAGAGAGGACTCCCAGTTGAAATTAATTGCTACTCCGCTGCCCTGTTGAATTTATTTATTATGGTCGTGTGTTTATTCCGCCAAGGCGGTAAAGCGATCGCCCAAATTCATAGACCAATCAAAAGGGAGTTTAAAGCAAAATGGGGGAAAAATGAGTTTCGGTTTCCCTGCATAGTTATGAGTTTTAAGTTTTGCTTTCGATTATCATTTGCGACCAGCAAAGTCTTCAAGATGGTTGTGGGCATGTTGTGTAACTTGACGGTACTAAACTACAAAATTTATTTACGAAGACTGGATGTAAATTATGTTTTTCTGACCTTGACAAATTTTGGCTTTGACTGAATAGCAGTCAGTTTTTACGTACCTCATTGGCCTTGCAGACAACTGACAAACGGTTTCTGTAATTTGACCAAGTCTACCAAAATACAGTTCCTGTTGAAATGTTATAAATATGAACTACGTTTTGCAAAGATTTTGATGCAAATTGTGTTTTTCTGGAGTTTGCGCTTTGTGACTTAAAGTTTGCAGCTTGTTAGTTTAAAGTGTTATTGGAGTTTTATCAAGTAAAACAAAAAGTACAGTTTCTATGTATATTTGATGGATATCTTTATTTTGGTTCTGACGTTTTGGCAATTTTCTTATTTATTTCTAGATAACACTTTGGTCAGATATGGATATTGTCTACATCCAACAGAAAAAATGTATCATAACTGACTGGAATGAAATTAACAAAAAGTTTAATTACACTATGTTTCTCTTTTATTTTATAGTAATGAACTATAGCTTAATTGTTTGATGGGGGGGTTTCAGGGGGTACCCAATTCCGCAACTCCGTCAATTTTTTCTCCAATTTCCGTCAAACCGTCTTAAATTGAACCAAAATTCCGTCACCGAAAATTACTTTGAAATTCAATATTTTTGTCGAAAATTCCGCAAATTTCGAATATCTTTTACCAATTCCGAAATTCCGCAAATTTTTTTGCTAAATTCCGTTTTTCCGCACTAAAATTGTCTAATTTTCCGTCTCCGTCAGAGAACCCAATTTCCGTAATTCCGTCTAAATTTTCGCTAAATTCCGCCACTCCGTCCGAAAAAAGGGCCGATTCCGCTCCTCCGCCAACCATGAAACCCCCCCCCTTTGATGTCATAGAAACAGTGCTACAATGCTAAAGAGAAGTATACTTTGATCTCTTCTCGTGGGGGGGGGGGGGGGTTGGAGAAGCTCTCAGGCTTGTTTTAAATAATTTTAAATCAAGTTATCAAATGTTTCACATTTTGTACATTATTCAACATTTTTAGTCTACTCTGTTTCAGTACATCTCTTACATCTGTTAACCCACTTATTAAAGCTATCTAGCTAAGCTCTATTGGCTGACCTTCCAGCCTCGGCTGGTTATTATTCCTGTTTTCCATTCTGCAGCTGTGACAATCATAAACCAGGAGACTTCAACGAGCTGAAATGGCATAAAGTAAAACCAGGGGTTACAATATTTCTTAAACGTAGTCGAAATCGGAGCGGATTCTGCGCTTTTAGAGAATTGTTATCGCTTGATCCACCAGAGACTTGATATTGGATATTAAAGATCATATAATGATATTGATATTGATCTTAACAACTTGTCAAGCCCGCCATAACAAAGATCTTTATGTAAAAGCTGATATATTTTTTGTCATTTCTATTCCCTCTTTCTTACGAAAGTACGATATCTTTCTTTCTTTGAACATTTTTCTGAAGTCATTCAAAATCAAAGTCAGATTGTATTCGGCTTTCGAAAGTTTTATGTATTTTTGTTTTGCTTTAGTCTGCATGTTTCTTGGAAAGAGACTATTAAAGCTTGTACTCCAGAAACTAAAAACCCTTCTTGACAAATATGAGAGTCTGAGGTAATTGTATAATTAACATTTTAAAACCAATTTTCCAGTATTTCGAAAGATTAAATAATCGGCTTTTTGTTTAGCTTTTATACACTCTCCCTGTCTCAGTGACCTTGTAGAAACGTTTAACCCGTTAGGATAAAATATCAATGGTACGGAATGGGTTCTACTAAGTGAACTGATTTTGACGACAATTGATATTGGCGAGAAGAGGTTTTATTTTTTAAGCAAATACTAATTTACTCCACTCGCCAAATTTATTTTCCTTGGGTACTCTTACCAGGGAGGATTTTTGGTCATATATTTTCCATTGGAAGGAAATTCTAGACACGGGGGTTTGGCTTTCTCTTTTATGAAGGTCGCAAAGTTATAAGAATCTATTCTATACTCAAAATTATAACTGGGAGGATCCGGAAGAGCTTATGTTTACTTCTATTAGATTCTTGACCTTGATCCAATTTACGCTTTTATTATTTTCACATACAACTTCGTGCACAGGTTATCTACATTTTATGTTGACAGTGTATTATGTAATAGTTTAAGGTGACAGCTTCCTTAAAATACTGATAACTATTGTTTAAAAGAAATTCCTGTGTTATGCTAAACTGTATGTAACGTGAGGTCTCAAAGAAACCTTATCAGACAATTATAAACAGTAATATTAGAAAAGAAAATAAACATTGAAAGTAACTAAAGATTGCATGAGCCTGCACGCACGAGAATAAGTCACCTGTGTAATGATCTTGACTTTGTTTGTTCCTGAAGCACAGACAGGACAGGACTGTTTCTCAAACGAAGTGTCTGCCTTAAATAAACAGCCTTTGGTAGACTTGACATATCGTAAGTACTGTATGTTTTATTTTACTGAAAAATATACTACAGTGAAAAAATAAACTACTTTCTTTTGGGGGGGAGGGGGGAGTTGTACACTCTTTTTTCATATAAGCATACGGGAAAATCGGCTCGAGGCTCAATATGCTTAGCAAAATCTCATTTTCGGCCTTAATTTATGCTTCTGAAAAGTTCTTTTGTAATTTGGCGCCGCAGGCGAAAATCTTTGGTCTGACAAAAAATCAAACAGCCTTAAAACTAACCCGGTAAAAGATCAGCGTTTTAGAAAATCTGCACGATTTTTTTGCATTTCAGCTTGGAGTTATGCTTAGTATTATGCTTATTTATTTACCGAATTTGAGCCTAAGTATGCTGCTGCCTTATACACGTTATTATATAAAAAAGACTGTATTGTTCAGCACAGAGCACCATAGTTTTACTCACTAATGATTCAGTAGCCAAAATCTTTGTTGAGTTTAAACCATATTCTTCGTTTCCAGTCGAAATGATGAAATCTGATTGGTTGAAGTTGAAAAGTGATGTTCATGACTTTCCTCAACAAAGAATGAAAGTACTTACTTACTTGTAGCTTGCAGCTTTAGCCGGATCATCATTGCGACGACAGTCGGCGATCAACGTTTGTATGATCATGTCCTCCTTTCTACTTCAAAGCATCTTTATAAAACCGATCTTTAATGACATTAAGCTTCTTTATAACTTTGTCCTCAAGTGACACCGTTGGACGGCCTTGTTATCTAGACTTTCTTTGTTCACGTGTGCCTTCAGTCGGACGTATTCTGTATTTTAGTTTAACAAATTGGATATTCTCTTGAGCACATTTTTGTTCGGACACCCGCATGACATAGTCCATAAATAAATAGAGAGGAGGAAATTCTGGACCACCTTGTCTAACTTCAGTCGTTAGTTTGAATATATCTTCCAGTGTTTCTGATAGAGCAGTGGTTGTGTACGAATAGATATCCTCCAGAATTTGAAAGAGTGTGTTATTCGGCATTAGGAGGAAACCTTTGTTGGATGGATTTGAATAGCTAATTTCTCACGACATGATCAAAAGCTGAGCTGAGGTCGACGAGCAAAACGAATTCAGGCTTTTTTTATCATATTGCTTATTTGCTACCTTCTGAGGTTCCTCTTCCCGAACGAAAGCATTGCTGTTGGTTGAGTAGGGTCTGGTCATACCAGCCTTTCAGTCTATTTAGGATAGTGATAATAAGAATTTTACACATAATGGTTCCAATCTGTGGCCCTCGATATGTTTAAGGATCTGTAGGACTTCCTTTAGATACACCTTTCCACAAACAACGTCGGTTTGACGACGGGTTGCATGGCTGTTGATTTGTTCAGCTTCACGACGGTTATTTCTGGGGTATCTCACATGCTTTTGATTTTCTTGGTGAAGAATTGGTGCATATCGCAAAATGAATAACTCCATGGGAGGGAAACCCAGCTGTCACACAACGTTCTTTCAACATTCATCCAACTTCATATGGACGTTTTGAACATTAGATGGACGTTGAAGCAACTTTGTGTACCACCTGGGAAAGGAATGAAGATGATTGATCGACCACCCATGCTCGTTCTCCACAGCTGATTATACACGTTTTTTTTTAATAAGGAACACGTTTATAAGGAACTCGAGGCTGAAAATGGTCCAAAAAATAAGGAATTGTTAAGGAACTGCTCAGGCTGAGAATAGGAAAACTAGTTTTAAGGAATCCAATTTTTGTAAATCCAAACTTAGCAGCTATGTAAATAAGGAACTCGATAAGGAACTTTGAGGCTGAAATTCTCTGTAAAAATAAGGAACTCCAGGTTCAGAGCAAAGTTAAGGTTCCTTATAAAAAAAAAACGTGTATAACATTACGTTTGTCTCCTTAGCAAATGTTTATAATTCCTTTTACGTATCAAAACTCCTATTAACTTAACTCGGGTTAAGTCTTTTTGTGTAAAATGTAATTATTATACAAGTATGCCTTTCGGCGAGATTCCTGGAGTGAGCATGGTTTTAATTTGCTATTGTATGAGGTAAGCCCACTCATTTCATGATGAAAGAACTACGACCCTAGCACATAGATAGGGCTTCTGGTTACGGTGCCCAAGGTTTTAGGCTTAACCGCAAGCTGGGTCAAAACAGAGACATCACAAAAGGGAACTTGATGCATTATTTAGCGACCGTATTGCAGTTATAGAGCATTCAGCTACTGTGCGTGAGGTTGTGGGGACAGCTCCCAGCCGGGTCATACCAAAGATTTCCAAAATGGTACTTGTTGCCTCTCTGCTTAATGCTCAGAAAGATCAAGGTTAAGTGGAACCGTCCAGCGAGAGAAAATGTCGCCTTCTCCTACCTTTGGTTAGATGCCTGTCGAAAGAGGAGCCTTCGGGTCGTCTCCGACTGCGGTCGCACTTACTAAAGAGACGGATTAAGGTTTTTCCGGGTTTCTTGGATTTCCGTGCCTTCCCCTGCCTTCTGGTAGTTAGTTATATGAAAAGGAAATCTCCGAGTCGCCTTCGACAACGGTCGTAGTGTAACAGTAAAGTTGTTTATCATACTGTGCTATTGAAGATGATTTAATAACTGTAGTTAACACTGAAAATTTAAAGTTATATCACAGGCAAGTCGTGAATCTCACGGCTTCACCCATGTTTCTTTTATTTTGACTGATGCATGTTATAATGCACGTTCTTTCATTCATACAACTATATCATGGTGGTCTGACAAGGCAATGCGAAAATTATTATGATTAGTTCTTTTATTGTATTTCACTTCTCACATTTTTTCTTTTTTTTTGAGGTTACGGACACTGTCGCTCACAACAGAAATCTTTCACACTAGCTTACAGTGTTGGATGCATTAAAGCCCACAAAAGCCTTATCTTTCCATAGTTTCATGTGTTTAAAAACCAAAGTCCTTTTTAGCCAATTGAATTATTTTCACATCATCCGTACTACACGTTTTTTTTTTATAAGAACAAACTATATAAGAACATAAGGCTTCGAGGCCCAAAAATTTAAGAACATTCTAAGAACATACTGAGGCTTTGGAGACTTAAAAACATGCAATTTCTTAAGAAATTACATCAAAATGCTCAAAAAATGCTGAAAATAAGAACATTTTAAGAACATTTTTAGGCTTCAAATCCAAAAAACTAAGAACATCCGAAGGCTTTGAAAATTTTTGACGTTCTTATAAAAAAAAAACGTGTACAGAAAGATTTGACGCATTAAAAAGTTTGAGGTTTTATACGGGTTTAAATGTATTGTCGTTGAGAAGTGTATTGTCCCCTTCCAGCTTTTTATTGTGTTTGACTCTAATTAACAAGATTCTTCGACCCTTCTCTAATACGGTTAATGACGGTTTAGAGGTGTCTGAAAATATTCCCTAATTCAGAAAGATGGAAAAATTAACGTTTTGAAAAAAACGGAAAAGTTTATATCTTGAATAGAAAGTCTTACACTTTTTTTTTTTTCTTCATCAAACAAATTCAAATTCAAATTCTTATATTTTTAAAGTAATGTTTTTCTCACGATTATCTATTTGCACACGACTTGTCAGACAATATGCAGTAGTGCCTGGGAATGCTATTTTCTGAAAATATATTATTAAAGTGTAATCAACATAGGTATATAAGTAAAAGCGAAAAAGAATTTTAATGTATAATTTTTTTTGGTGGGATGTTTTTCATGTTATTTTTGCTAAAGGTTTGTGGCTTTCCAATATTATTTCTCTTCGATCTTTTTCCTGAATAAGGCTAACTTCCTCCCATTATAATTTTAACCTTGAAATGTGGAAGGGATCTTCCAAGAATGGGCTGCACAATTTTACTACAACGTTTTTATGACATTCCCATAAAATAAGTTGGTTTAATACACAAGAAAATAATAACCTGTGTACAGTTTAGAATGGTGCGAAGTCACTACCAACATTCTTGGATGTGATGAAACATTTTTCATAAAAATGCAATCAATTTTTAGCAAAACGATTGACAAAGGGTTCCGCTCTTTCAGCGATGTTGAGTATTATGTTATCTAATCTTTTGATTGGATTAATCTTAGAATGGCCAGCCCTACCGCCTACGTCATTTTCCTGAAGTGTGTTCTTCGTAACGATAGATTCTTGACGACCCGCCATCAACCAAAGTTACAGCATCGACAGTACATTCTCTGATTGATTAATCTTGAACAAAAGCTTTCAAAGTATTAAAATGCTTTCAATGTCATAACTAACACCACATTTGACACTGACATTAGATCGCAATAGGTTTGGTGGAGAATGAACGAAACGAATCTTTGGTGGTTTAAAGTTTTCCTGGTTTAGTTTTCAAGGTTTCACCTTTGCGATTTTCAATAAATCCGGTTTGTTTTAATTTCGAAAAAAAATATGCATGAATGAAATTTTTTTAAATTGCCCGAAATTACCTGTTAATTTCGGGTCCCCTGGGGGCCTCCTTTGTAACTTTATCTTTCAGTGGAACTCTATTAGCTTTAAAGCTAATACATATTTGTACACTTTTTTTTCGACTTTAAAGAATACATATATTAACATTAACTAACATCTCACGAAATCGATTGTCATCGTACATTTAAAAATTAGCCATAAAGATTCAAAGTTACATAAAAAATCAGTCATGGAGAGTGTCACAAAGCAAATCTCCATTTATGAAAATATGAAGCACTCGCGTGCTGGTTTCTTCGTTGGCTTGCCAATTCTTATTTTTGATGACCGCGTCATTATTTAAGATCTTCTAGGTCAAAGGTAGGTCAAACATCTAGTAATGTGTTATCGCATTATTAAGGTAAAGGTCAACAGGAAATATACATTTTCAAAGGAATTTCTTTAAAAATGCCGCTAATCTGAAAACAAGCTTGTGAGTTTTAATTTGATTTTACATAGCTTTATTTAATAAGTGAACTTTCCAGGAAGACTTTTGGTATTTTGGTTCATAGGTATGTTGATTCGTTTGCTTTCCTAATAAAAAGTACAGTAAGGATTTTCTAGTTCTAATTCTAGAAGAGGCGACCGGTTACATAATCAGTATCGAGCAAGCGCTTACTTTTAATCCAATTATCATCAGTGATTTATTATTATCAAACGTCTTAATATGTTTTTCTCCTTCCCTCTATATCGGTATATGTTAATGAAATTTTTTACTACAATTGGAGATGTTAAACTCCTAGACGAAATGTTTTTAGTCCTTAGTTATGTATTTAAAAGGCTTAGTTTTTAGCAACTGATAATTTTCTAATGACAACTAACTTTATAGTAACTAACGACTTATACGTTTAATCTATACTCTTAAATTTGTTTTTGATAGGCTGGCGAATGAAAAATTAACTTGAAATTGTTCTAAAATTTAGGCCGGCACATTCTTAGCAAGCACATTCTTAGCAAGCACATTCAAGCCCAGTGGTTTGATTACAGCATGAATATGTACATTAGACGGCGAACTGAATTTTTAGACCAGCGAATCGTAATTTTGTTTTGACTGACAAATTTTGCCGTTCGTTGGGCAAGAGCAAGACCACTTGACTTTGATAAATTTTCTGTTGGAGTCTCCTCAACATTTTCTTTAGAGTTAGACTCCATCATGCTACTGTTTTTCTGTATGTTATATTTCCAGTGTTAATTTATAGAATCAAAATAACAAACGTTAAAGGCAAATTCGACGAAGAAGCAGGTTTGAAAGGAAGAATGCCGCAAAAGGAAGACTCGAAGTCATTCAAAATCATTTTACCACCAGAATTATCAAAATATTATGAAGATAAAAATAAAGTTTTAGGCTCAGGTATTTCTCTTTTTTTCTTTCCTTGTCTTGAATTGATCTTATCAGGTCTCTTTACACCGCCCGTAAGAAAACGCGTTTTCCCCTACGCTGACCCTAATCCGCCACTGCTCAATTTTAGTATTCAGATTAGCTAATCTTAATTCAGATTAGCTAAACTTAAAATGCATAACGTCGCTTTTAGGTTAAAAATGCAAAGATTTTGCCTATTTAGCGTCGGCCACGATTTTTTTGCTGGCACTATACAATTCAGCAACCCTAACACCACAGGAAGCCCTCTATAATTTAGATTTATAGTAATTAAATGAATTGAATGTTTTAGGTGGATTTGCGAAAGTGATATTAGCCGAACACATAGCTACCGGACAAAAAGTGGCAATCAAAGTAATGAACAAAAATTACCTCAAGAAAAAGGTATTTGTTAGTATATTTTATGGAATTCTTTTAACTATTTTAACGGACGATGATTGGTACAATGGATCGGTCCTACATACCAAGGTCCCGTTCTTTCAATATGTTCTTTGCAGTTTAGTTGTTTTTGTTTTCAGGCCTGGTTCCTACCGTGACCCAGATCGTCACCCCCCCCCCTCACAAGAAAGTCGAATCGACGAGTATATTGTAGAATAGGCAACGGGGGGTGGCTTGTTCTTCCAATAGTTTAGACTTTCACAATGACGAGATCTACGAATATTAATTTGTCCCTATCACTCGACCACGCCCTACCCACCCTTTACTTCATTTTTATTTTCCACATTTATAGGACGACTTACATCGAGCTTACAACGAGATTTACGCGTTAAAACATCTTTCACATCAGCACGTTTGTCAACTATTTGAGGTCTTTGAATGTGAAGAATTCATTTATCTTGTTATCGAGGTAACAACAACATTGCTTAAGCTTGTGTTAATTAACAATTTACAAGAGTTATACTAGGCCATTGAGTTTAAAGCTGAAGACTAGATGTAAATATTTAGCCTTTCCCAAGCAAGCCAAAGATTTGCGCCGCATATCGGATAACGATTGAAACAGTATACCGCTGGTAATCTAGCCTTTGTATGAAAACCACGCAGGCCGCGCAAGTTGGATTAGATAGCTAGAGTTGATATTTTACGTGGATAGCCCAGTATTCTAGGATTTTAGACAGGCTTTCGATTGTTTTCACAGGGTCCACAGCCAGTATGGGCTATCTATGAACTGAAAGGAACATTGGAAGGAACGGGGATTCGAACCGCGAATCCCTGGTTTGAGATGTTGACGCCTTTGAGCACTTGGCCATCACTCCTTTGAAAATAAGTGGCTCCAAATCCTACGTATGACATCATGTTTTTACAAAAGAGGTAGAAATAATAGAATATTTTTCCCCTCATTTTAGCATTGTCCTGGTGGTGAACTTTTTGATTACATCGTGACCAAGAAGCGGCTACAAGAGAGGGAAGCAAGATATTTATTCAGTCAAATTTTATCAGCTGTTGCTCACTTTCATAAACATGGATATGCTCATAGAGATTTGAAACCAGTAAGTGTTATTGACTTACCTTTCGCCTTTATCTCCGGTTAGCTTTGATCTAGATCCTGATTGACTACGGCTAATCAGCACTTTTTACCATCCTCAAATTTGCGGGCCAGCGCTGTGGCTTGTTTCTAATTGTTTCAATCCCGTCCGCCTTCCTCAAAAGGGTAGACACTTGTTAGTAAGCGTAGAATGATTTTTATAGATTTCAATATTTGTAATATTAATGTTTTTTTCCTTTATTTTAGTCATAATAAAAAATACCTTGACGATACAATCGATATTTTTTAATATTTTTAGCTTTCTATTACAATCGGCCAAGCAAAATATTATGATCAGTTATGATCGGAGTTTTTTTTAAATTGCTACCCGCGGAGAGAGCTCTAACTTCGCTTGTACACTAATGATGTAGCGCCGTTTATCGTTAGGCAAAGTTTCAAACACTAATGGCTTCTTTGCGGGTACCAACTTTCAAAAACACTTCGATCAAATATGGCGGATATAATTCTCCATAACTCGAACTCGCACGGAGAGCACAAATTCGTTCGAGTTAAAGAAAGTTAATGAGATTTTACTCTAAACGTTTAAAAATGTTCATTTTGTTGATATTTTACAGGAGAACATGTTACTGGATGATGATAAGGTAAAAAATTATCTTCATACATATTCAATTTTACTTCCATCAAATTCAAACGAACAGAATTTTCAATTTATGGACAAATGCTCCTAATACTATTAAGAAATATTGTTTATTACTAACAATGTCCAATAGGCTCTTATTCCGATGTCTCAAATCAAAACTGTCATTTATTTTATCATAGAATATCAAGATCATCGATTTCGGTTTATCAGCAAAACCGGAGAATGGTTTAACAAGTGCCTTGAGAACCAGAGCGGGGTCTGTTCTCTATGCGTCACCAGGTATAATACACCCTTCTTCAACTATTCCATTTTCACTATCTAACTTGTATCAGAAACACACAGAATTGAGATTGACAACTCATAATACTCATAGGTAGATCTCACCAATACCTTGTATTGCAGACTTTTATAGTTTGTTCACAACATTTAAAAGGGAGAGTTGAGTTTACTCTCTAGTCAACCTTTAAACTTTATAACAGTTATTTGGTTCGAGCTCTGGACTTTCTAGTGCCCGCTCGTTGCAATAATATCGTGTACGTGATTTGATTTCTTCTCGCCCCATCCTAAAAACCGTTTCATAGCCGTTCGCATCCGTTTCAAGGCGTAAAAATAGAGTAGTGGGTTGATTAAGGATTTGCAAGAAGCTGAGAAAAAGGCCCACATGTTCAAAGTTTGTACCCAGTCCGCATTCTCCGCAAAAGTCCATGAAAGTGCACAAATAACGAAGGGTATATAGCATAAAATGTTTGTAAAAACCATTAAGAATAGTAATATTTCTTTTTGACGGTTTTGCTTGTTATGTCTGCTTACTTTCGTTTGAGCATTCTGTGTTTCGTTGTTTGGATTCAAAGCGTTTTTATGACGTACCTTTGTTTCTCTTTCGACCTCAGTCATTTCAGTTATCTGAGTTTTCTCCATTTGGTTTCTTATTCCGAGAACGAAAGGTGCTACCATCGTTGGCGTCGGTTGTCGGGCGGCGGGTGTCAATTTATGAATCTTTCGATTAGCTAATTTCATTACACCTCTTATACGCCAATTAGCAACAGCAATGAAAACCAAGGAACCAATGAAAGAAAATGATTCCACCAACATCAACAATATTAGAAGCGGTTTAAAAATCACAATGCACATCATACCGAAGATGAGTAACCAAATACAGAGTATAATCCAAATGTAGCATCTAGCCTGGAAACGTTGGTATTTGAACGGGTATAATACCGCACAGTAACGGTCGGTGATCATCATGAACACCATAAAGAAAGAAACATTGAACATATAGTGTGTAATGAAATACATCGTGACGTACAATCCACAATCATAACGCCGGTCAAGCGCTAACAAAAAGTTTGCACAAAATAATGGTAACGGTAGGATTGCCACGCAAACATCACAAACTGCTGTACTAACTAAACATAAGTTTGTCAATGTCTGTAAACCTCTATTCTTGAGGATTACAATGATGGCTATTAGATTTGTAGGGATGATGAATAATGCCAGTATGATATCAGCTGGGATGGACAATAGCATTACTGTTTTGTACGGCTCATATAACGGATACATTTGCCATGCTGTGTGACATCCATAAACAAAATGTCTACTCGAATTTTGTATTTCCTCTATTTTCATTATGTGTAAAATAGAAAATCAACTTTCTCTGAAAACTGGCGCAGAAATTCGTACCGAAAAACTGTATCCTTGGGGTTAAATATGATTTTCTAGTCGTGAATAAAGTATCACTTTCAAGCTTTCAACTGAAGAAAAGTGGTTTTATTTTATCTTTTTATCCCGCCTTACTTTCTAGCACTTTCAATTTTCATTTTTTTAGTTTTCTTTTTTATGTGGGTCTCAAATATTTTAAAAGCATACCCATTAGTTGATTCTTGTCTGTAATACCCCCTTTTTGAAGAGAATTAAACACCCTTCAAAACAACCCTCGTGAAAGCCGGAAGAAAAGTTTTATTGTTAACTATTCAAATCATATTGCACTTGGGAGATTCACAGGTTTTTTTCATGGAAACAGAATTTCAGAAAATCCGAATCATGAGATTTTTAATCAAAGATAAAAAATCGAGTCCGCAATATTTCTTTCAGTATAAAATACTATATTTATAAAGATTTTTAGCAAACATTGTTTCTATTACTCGCACTTGTCGAAGTAATTTCATGTTTATTTCGAATTCGACCTCTTGTCAATATCTTTCCAACGGCATTACGAATCGATTTTAACGAAAAGCAAAATATAATCGGATTCAATAAAGTCTTTAAAGCGATAAATGTGAAGCCCCACATATTCAACACTGTTGTCCAATCAGTGTCGATCCCCGACAGCCATGCAGCTGTAACAACTGCATAAGGAATATATCCAATGAACATGGAAGCTAGCATAAGGAATGTTAATAAGGCTACTCGTCTTTCCTGGCGTGTTAAACGTCTTTGTGACGGTTTTGTACGTGTAGTTGGCTTCTTAGTTATTTTAGATGTGTTTGGTTGTGATGTCTCGTCTTGTTGTCTATTGGGTGAAGATAGATGTCCATTTGTGAGATCCACTTTTGATATCGACGTCGACTTTTTTCTATTGGCTGAATCCACTTGCTCACTATTTATGTTGTGTTCTTTGAAATGTCTTTCCATATTTGGTGTTTGCTGTGTTTGGATATCACAACTAACGGATCGAACTTGATTGTAAATCTTGATGTGAATGAAAAAACTATACCCACCAATCAATAAAAAACAAGCAGCTTCGAAAATGAGAATAGCGTTAAAGGTTTTCAGTGCTAGAGCCACGGTAACAAATATAGCATCAGCCGCCCATAGAGTCACGATGCCGTAGCGGTATTTCTGTACTCCTTCACAGCTGATATGTTCGTGGTAGTAATAAGGTTTGAAGACGGCTATATATCGATCCACGGCTACCGCTAAGATGATCCAGAAAGATAAAATCCCAAAGAAATGTATCGATGCCATCATGATAATGAATAAATTACAATCATGCGATTTTTGTATGTAAATCCGTAGAAAATTACCTGAGAATAGTGGAATACATATTAAGCCGTATAGAAAGTCACTAATTGCAGCGTTCATTAGGAGATAGTTGGATGGTGTTTTTAGTGTTGGGGTTTGATAGATCGCCAGAATGACCAAGAAGTTTGAAATGATGGTTGATGCACAAATAATGAGATTGACGCCGATCGATGCCAGGATCGCATTCACATTGGAATCGTCTAATGGATACTTGGTGCCTAAAAGATAGAAAAATGTTCGGTCTAATTTACTTTCCATTTTGCGGCCCGGACTCCTCGTAGAATATGCAATTTTATGATTGTATCAAGTTAGCTCAAACAAGGGGCAGGAAACATGAGTCATTTGATTCGATAGATTTTCTCAGGAAATCATGTGTAAACACGAATGTATAAGCTAGGCGACCAAGTTAACGATACACCTAGTCTGTTTTTTAGACCTATAGTTCGTGCTTCAAAAAGCTTACCCAAAAGTATACCGGGTGACCCACGAAAAAGTTCGGACGTTTCTCGGCGTCTTGAGGCCGAACAAATGTCCCAAAGTGCTTGGAGTTTTATTATTTAGAAAGTAGATATCCTAACTTAAAATCCTAGCCATTACTTTTTAAATTTGACGCACAAGTTCCCTAGTTATGAGCTTTTAAACTCAAAATTCACTTTTCGGAAAGTGTAAAAAACAGGTAAAAAAGGGGTATCAAATTAGGTATTTTTAGACGTTTTTGATATACAGTTTTTGAGAAAATTCCTTGAAAGTGCCAATTTTGATAAAAACTAGTCTTGTTTTAAACAAAAACTAATTTCAAAGGTGTTTTTAATAATTATTAATGTCATAAAACTCGTTAAATAAGTCAATTTATAAGAGATTTTCTAATTGATTGCATTAATTTAATACCTCTTTTTTACGTATTTTTTACACTTTCCGAAAAGTGAATTTTGAGTTTAAACGGTCATAAGTAGAGAACTAGCTGGTCAAATTTAAAAAGTGATAGCTCAAATTTTAAGTTAGGATATCTACTTTTTAAATACCAAAACTCCGAGCACTTTGTGACATTTGTTCGGTCTCAAGACGCCGAGAAAGGTCCGAACTTTTTCGTGGGTCACCCGGTATCAAGATAAAAACATTTAACGGACCGAGTTTCAATAACTGAGGATATATGATTCGGTGTATTGTACCTGATGTTATGCCACATGTGAAGAAATAATACAAAGTCGAGTCAATAACTGAATTTGAACCAACATCCAAAGTATCATTCTTGGTCATTTCCTTTGTGTTTCAACTTTATATGAAATATTATAGGTAGTTGGATTTTAAATGGCACAGTACCATAACGTGAACATAAAATATCGATATCTAGCCTTCAACCTAGCCAAAGTCTTCCTCAAACACTTACTCAAGTCAATTTTATATAATCAATATATTCTGTGTCATATGATTGAATCTATAATAAATAGCACTTAAAAAATTATAAATAAGATAATTATAAAAGATGTAATTCAATTCTCAATAGCTATTACATACAAAAGCACCTACATTATCTTTGACTCCATAGGAGCTCTCTTTATCATCCTGAACTTTGTAAACATCCTCACTATGACTTTTTCATAAACATTAAACCGCCTACTCTATTCAAACTTTTAATCAAGGAGGTATTGGAAACTGACAATGCTCATCTCTTTATCTTTTAGAACTGATTTCTGGAGAGCCATACTTTGGAGATAAGGTAATTATTCACAAACAATAATGATTGATTTTTGTTGTCGAAACCACGGAATCGCATACGTAATATTTATTTCAAGTCTTTCGATTTTAGAAAGACAAGTCTGTCTCAAAGTATGGGAAACGCCCCTTTTTAAAGATTTCTTAGAACCCATTCCTGTTAAATTAAAATATTATACACAGTTGGGAAAGTATTTTTGAGAAGAATATTTAAAAGATTAGATAATAGCCGAAATTGACTTAATTTAACTTTTGGAGGAATATCTCGTTTAGGAAACAACAGTTCTTTCTTCATTCCGTTTCAACTTTCTTTCTTTTCAGACGGATATTTGGAGTTTGGGTGTTGTACTTTATGCTTTACTTTGTGGCTTCTTACCCTTTGACCATGAATCTACTGTCGAGCTTTACAAAAAGATTAAGGTAACAGTTTTAACAACTAAATATTCACATTTCGCAAATCTTCAATTGTAAAGTCGAAGAACTGGAAGGTTACTTTCCTTACCATTGTGAAAAGTGAAATTTGAATTTTGTTTAAAATCTAAATTTTAAAAGTAATTTTTACAAGCAAGGAAGATATAGTCAATAACTAGCTGTAAATTTACTATTTTTTATAAAGTTTTAACTCTAACTAAAAATTATTTAAAACTTAATACGATAAAATAGGCTGCCACAACGAAACAAAAAACCTATGTTTATCGTTCACTTATCAACTTCAAATCTTTCAAATGATAACAAGTTTTGCGAACTTGATTCTATTTCACAGTTCTATTTGAAAAGAAAACCTTGATTCATGATCTTTATTCTTCATCACACGAACTTTCTATTACAAGCACTGGAAGGAAGGGACAGCCTCGTTTTCGCAGCCTAACCTATTGTTGATGAGTTCATAACTTTTGTTTTTTCTATAGAAAGGTGAATTTGCGAAACCGCCTTGGTTATCACCCAGTAAGTTTTCTTCTTCACGTTCATTTTATTCCCGCCCCATACCAAAACATTATTTTTATCCATATGTGAATATTCCCTTCATTTTTGTGCTATTTTCTCAATTTCTCGCGAAGTTTAGGTGTGATATTCAGTCTTATTTTACCTTGCCCCAAAATAAAGTGCCAATTCCCAAGATGGCCTCCATAAAATATATTAAAGACAATTGATTGAATTAGTTGAAATTAATTGATGATAGCCATCTTGCAGAAATTATAAAAAGAATTTATAAGATAAAAATACACAAAATAGTACAAATAAGTGAGTCGCCTTTTTTGATTAAAATCTCCAGGATTTAAAAAAACAATTCGGAGCAGGAGTATGAAGAAACAAGCGTGATCTTCGTTTTCTTCCAACTGATTTTCATTTTTCATTTCTTTCTCCTTTTTCAGAAAGTTTATCTCTCTTGAATGGGATGTTAGAGGTAGGTAACCATGTCATTGAATTCAAAATTTTCCCTTTGAGAAAAATTTTCCTGTTATCTTTGAGACGATATCCTCATTCTTTGGACAATTCTTACCGCGCTTGAATTTTCTTGTAAGTTATCGCAATTCATGCCTTGACGGAAGCCGATAATATAATTTCAGATTTTCAAACAAGCGTGAACATTCACTGCTTAAATGCTTAACAACGTTTAAGTTTGGCGAAACTTTGTAACACCCATTCAGCCTAAATATGACTTTTGTTTTGTTTTTGTAGACTGATCCAAAAAGACGAATAACAATCGAGAAAATTCTCTCTCATCCATGGATGGCTTCAAGCTCCATTCGTATTCCTCAAGAAACAAAAATTACTGTAAGGACCCTCATTTTTTTACTCTGGTAAAAAAACTATGCGAAGTAGAAACTAACGATGTTTCTTTTGAAGAATTTATAAGTCTTTTTTGACACTATTTCTGTGAAGATTCTAAACTTTTTGAATTCCTTTTCAGAGAAATGCATTGAATTACCGTGCAGTACAGCTTATCGCTGCTTACTTCAAATGGTCATTGGTGTACGCCGAAAAGAAAATATCAGCTGTAAGTTACCATAGCTTTTCTAATATTACTCTATCATTTGATGCGATTCAAGTTTCATCCGAACGAGCCATTTCATCAAGGACGTTTTTCAACTATATACCACAGACCACAGTGCAATGCTGACATAGGAAAATTTGAAGTGCCAAAATTTTTTATCATTGATATTCCTATGAGCTGGTAAGAAAGTTTTTGAGCGCTTTAGGCATAAACATGTTCAGTGTTTTTATCTTCTCATTAACAGTTCAAATACAACCAATTGACAGCCATCTATTTCATTCTATGCAAGTCATCCGAAGAAAAATTATCTTTCTTATGTAAATGTTGGCTGAAACGGGACCATTTCATTGGCGAAGCTATGAAGTAAGTGAAGTCTGAAATATCAAACCATAACGAGAGGGTTGGGTTAAAATTAACTTGGGTCGAATGATGTCCAATTTTCAAAAAAGCAATCTGCTGATGACGTCATTCGACCCTAAAGTGTGGACCCAACCCTGGCCTGTTGGATTTAATTTTCAATACGAATAAACTTATATTCTGCTTAATGTTAGTTTAAAGCTGGAATTAGAAATTACTTTGAGTTGAGGTATTATGTTTTTTTTGCTGGAGTTTTATGAATAATTTACTCTATGAGTATTTCATCTAAATGTATTTGTGTATGAACTCTATTAGGGTACAACCAATCAAAAGCTTAACATTGCAATGGCTAAAAGAAAAGGCTCTTTTAGCACTGGAAAAACCTGATGAGTGCTGTTGAAGTCATTGTAAGATATTTACACCAACTCTGTATGTGACTTTTTGTCAAGAGGAGCTACCTTGAATAAGATCCACTCGATGTTAACTTTCCTACAAATAGAAAAATATCCCTTTAATGTGTTTTTATTGGTAGCTTCTCTAGATAAATGGGTCTCTTTTCTTTTTCTATTTTGTTTACTTTTTTTTTCTCTTGTGTTTCTTTAGATCAACCCGTAGTACTAATATTGTGCAGGAAGGGGTAAGTGGTAGTGAAAATCAAAAATATTTTTTACCCAAAAACTTTTTTGTTACCTAACTACGAACCGTTTATATCGAAACACGGGCGGCAAATTCATGAAAATAGTTGAAATTGTAAATCAGGTGTTGGTTGGTCGGGAGCTTATAAAGCCTCAAAATTATATCAACTTCAAAGTCTATTCTACATTTTAAGAGTACGATATAATATTTGTGAATAAATTCTCGTTCATAGTTTGAAACTTTTCAAGTCTGCACTGTACATCCAAGTAAATACCTGATTTACGAAATCATTGTATCATGAACTTCATGCCACACTCACAACAACTAATATGTATTGCACATTTCTTTAAACACCAAAAAAATAATTACTAACAAAAAAGTACATTTTCACTAACACTTACCACTTCATCACAAACACAAAGTTTTCTGGGAAAAATTTCCCCAGAAAATTGACATCACTTCTTGACAAACTCCCTAACCTATTTGACGAACTTACCACTGGAAATCATCACACATCCCTCACTACTCGAAATAGTTTCCCGACTTCGCAATATTATATACAACTGCCTACCAACAAAAGTTTTTCCCTGAGTGATATCTTTTTACCATCCATCTTAAAATTGTTGAGTGATTTTTAAAAATTTTTATCAAAACGGCTAGACTCTGTTTGTTTTTTTTACTTTGTGGAAACCGTCTTTCTTTGATTGTGCTTGAAATTCTTATAAAATTGAATAGTGTGGTTTCTCCAAGCTCAAATGTTTGATTAATGATGATTCTACCTGAACTAATATTTATTCACTTGCTAGCTCTTTAAAGAGGTTTAACAAGTGCCCATCCATACTGTGATTTATTAGTTCCCATACTTCAACATCCATAGACGTTTTCATAATTTTCCTCGTCAACAACTTTCCTGATAATATTATTTTCATCTCCATTTCATATTTATCGCTCTCTCTCTTCCTCTCTCTCTGGCATATTACAGTAAAATACAACATCGTCCCATTTTTGAATTTTTTTTATTCAAGAGATTTTTGCCTATAATCAGACTGATTAATCTGCCAACATTACCTGCATTTCATGCGAGCACCAAACGTTTAAACAACCTAACACATCTCTGGTGTCTCAGCGATTCGGAGACCTCTTTTGGGTATAATGAAAGGATAATAATGTTAATGGAGATGAGAAAACTTCTTTTTTTGTGGGTTTAAATTCCAAATTCTATCGTCTACAATTCAGCGGGGATTCGATTTTTTAGCTAATTTTTATTAATGGAGATGGGTCTCACCGGGCTGTCATACAAAAGTGTTATAACATCCACATAACGTTCTAAGATGAATGTCGAAACAATTTTTCAAGACAGCTGGGTGGGATGTAAGAGTCTTGAACAACATCGCTAACTTTGGCCAAACGGTTTTGTTTGAGTCTCGCCAAGATAAATGAAAGATTATGCTGTTAAATGTTTCTCTAAAACATCTCTCCTCTTTTTTTAGATTGGCAAAGGATTTTTATGTCCATCAAGCAGTTTCGTGTATGAGACGACCTATGCGACTCCAACCAACACATCTGAGTCGTCGGCAAAGTCGTCACAACACTTACCACACTCGACACAGCAAACACAAGAACCCTATTCAACACACCATACTCACAATCACACACAACGCTCTACATCAAAACATAAAAGGATCTCACAACAACATGACACGACACCTTCACAGACAGCGGCGACACAGCAGACAACACACACATCAAAGAAACACGCGCGACAAGAAAAATGCAAATCAAGTATACAAGAGACAAGTAAATTCAAAGAATTCGCTAATAACTTTTTACGGAAAAAACGATCCAGTACTATCGATTCGACGGCCATCAATAAAGTCGATCGCTCGCGTGACAATCTAGGCGTCATTGAAGAAGGCCGAGGCGCGAGCCCGAAAGTAGAAAGCAGGAATACGCCAGGTAATAACAGTATTCCTTCTCAAAGCTATAAAAGCTTGAATGAATATGTCAATAAAGTTAGCGAACGTTATCATTACTGTCCTTCAACATATTGGGTAAAGGGTCGATATAAGAAACATATTGGAAGCTTATTATATTAATGTGAATGAGATTCTCTTTTTTCAGATATCAGGATTCAGAGAGAAACGAGCAATCTCAAAAACACGAAAAGGTAAATCTTCATTTTCAGATAGCCCACTCATTACGAATTCACCTTAATCGATAAACAAGAGGGATACGGGTAGTATCAATTTCTGCGAAGGGAATCAGTTGCTATTTTCCTTTTATCAATCCTAAAAGCTACCTGTTAAATGTTGTAATTCAAATAACAGCCTTAAATATTAATTTAGTGAGTGTTTTTGTGCAATTTCCTAGAAATTAGGTGTTTTAGAGTCCAAAAAGTCTTAAAATGTTCTTAACTCTTTCTTCATAGTTTGGCCATCGAAGCCTTATGTTCTTATACAGTTTGTTCTTTTAAAGAAACTTTATAATGATGTTTCCTCTTTTTTAGACTTGCTGTTTCTTGTATAGACCAATTGAACAGTACAAAGATTGAACCATCAAAAATGGACGGTAGTAATAATAATAATGATAATGGAAAATCGTCAAAAACGAATTCTTTAGAAAATAAATATGATAGAACGAAAATAAAGAAGGATGCCGATAGACCAAAGAAAGCACGCTCTATGATGCAACTCACCCAAAGACTATCTGGGATCTTCAAGCATGAAGTGAAACCAAGGAAAGCGAAGGTTTGTGAGTTAGATATTTTAAAAGTGAACTTCGGTTATTCGAAGTAAGATAGCTTTTCCACATGAATCTGTTTATTTTTCGTAGGTAAAAACTTAGTTAAAATATTCATCGATGCTATGAATTTTAGTTGGATAGTTGTGGCGGATATGAGGGGCGGGCTTTAAAATTTATGATGGGAAGTGTTTCATTTATCCATACTCCTTATATTGTAAAGGAATGAAGGCTCTCTGTTACAAATTTTGGACTCCTTCAGATCCGCCACTGTATCGAGTCTTTGATGTATTCATTACCAAGAGAATTGATTCTTCAAGGCTTCCAATTATGAATCCTGAAAATTGACGTTGTCTATTTGGTTTTTTTTGTCAGGGTATCTACCATGTGGAGAATACATCATATCGACCACCAGATGAATTGAAAGAAGAGCTATCTCGTGTTTTAAAAAATCTGGTGACATCTGAGAATTTAACATCATACAAGAATAGTAACGATAGGTGAGATTCTAATCTTGAAATATTTAGTGAAAGAATGGAAAATAAAAACAATAGGTGAGATTTGAAACTTGAAACCTGTTTGGAAAAGAATGATAAATATAATTTGATAGAGAACAATATTTTCATCGAGTTTTTTCATAATTAAGTATCTAAAATTTCAAAAAGTTTTACTAGGTAAAACCTTTATCTAATCGTGATTTAGGGCTTGATTTATTGGATAGATTTTCAACCTTTAATTTTTGCTTTTTTATTTCAGCTACCTTTTCAAATGCAAAATTTTGGGAGAAAAAACATCTACAGTTTTTGAGTTGGAAATTTGTCTGGTGCCCAACATGGAAAATGTTTCAGGTAAATGAGCTTATTGGTGAAATGTAACGTTTTTGTTCCCATGGTGATAGTTCCCTGGGACTTTTGTTTTGGGGGAAAACTTCCTCAGGAGGGGTTTAGGGGTACACACGTGTAACTTCAGAAGATCGATAGATGATCAGAGGTCCCATCAAGCGTTTCAACCCCCAATTCTGAACTTGTTTTTCTAAGTCTTCTAGTTTACTTTGCAAGCAGTTGAATGGGTTACCAAGAGGAAATAAGAAAAGTATCATCCTCAGTTTGAGAAATGCAGTGGTTCAAGAGGAGGGTTTGGCGGTTGGCGGTTGGCGGAGGAGCAGAATCTGTCCTCTTTTCGAACGGGTTCCGGAATCCGACAAAAATTTCGGCCGAGTTTCGGAAATTTGGGACCTCAAAGAATATGGAATTTTTTGTTTCTTTTTTAGACGGTTTGACGGAAATGGGACAAAAAATTTGCGGTGGATTTGCGTACCGCTTGAACACCATTCACTCTGTGTAATTTGTTTCACATTTATTTTTATTTTCAGGAATCCGGCGAAAAAGACTTGAAGGTGATTCATGGAAATACAAAGAATTAGTTGAGCTTATCTTAACTTACATGAAGCTGTAGCCAGACTATCGTAACAAAAATTTGTGCGACGAAACATACCTCTTAATTTTTCTTCAGAGTTGCATCAGGCTATTTTTGATTTGAGACACGCTGGACTTGGAAACTCATAAGTTGTACAGCTACATTACCAAATACTTTGTCTTCTATCCTTCTATCCGATACTATTTTTATATAGATGATTTTTAGTTGGTATAGTAGATTTTATTAGCAGGAGCTGGTCTTCTGGACATTTTAGAGATTTTAGAATATAATTTGTAAATACCAGAGATTTTTCGCTTCAACTTTCAGAAACCTGAAAAAATATTTTTTTGGTTTTCTTTCTGAAAGTTCTATGTATCGTAATAAAATTCAATATATTTAAAAACAAAATTATATGAGAAAAATCTTATACAGAACAACAAGTTTATTATTTTTGTCAATTATTTTTGTCAATTATTTTTTACATATAATAAGTTAACAATTCTAATATTATTAATCTGATTTGTATATAAAATTTCACTGCAAAATGAAGTATTACTAAAAAGTCTTAAAAACATTTTTTTCAGTCTTTAAATCCCTTTTTGGGATGATACCATCCCTGCCTCAGTGACCCGATTTCAATATTTCTATTTTATATGGCTAGGTACCATTGTGCCTGGAAATTCACCTTCAAAAAAATTTCAAAGAAATTTCAACAACATTTCTTATGAGATTTTTGACCTAGTTTTCCAATGAGGATGATGGTATTTTTCTCGTTGGGAAAATGTTTTGCAGATTTATTCCACGTGATCTGTGACTAGGGTACTCTGTAGCAGAGTGTATCTCACGTTTATCGTTTCGTAGTACACTCTGTGCGCATTGTCTGTTAGACTAGTAAACTAGTCGTTGAAAACAGACCCATATACAAAAAATCAAGCTCCAATAAAAAGAATCGAAGAGGTGAAGTTTGCGTCTCTTTTCTGAATTTCAACGACTAGAAGCTTCTTCCATCAAAAAACGTTGTTTAATTATACAACTTTTTCTAGGTTTTTGAGAATCCATCCTACTTTTTTGACTAAATGATATTTCATAGTAACATTAAACATGGAAACATATTAATAAATGAGCATTTCCAAAAACGCAATAAACAGAAAGAAAAATAAATGCAATCCCGCACGGGTCAGACATACAGAAATCTGTATGTCTCTCCTTACGATTTTAGGTGAAGAAAAAAAGGCGTTGGAAGTAGCTTCTAGTCGGTTATTTTCCTTTTCTCTCACGAGCGCTGAATATTTAATTAGTGTTTACATTATTTGATTGAAAGTTTTATTATAAGGTTATAAGTAATAACCGATTAGTTTACTAGTCTAATTGTCTGTTTGATAAAAAAAATTCCCGTACGGGCACCTCTGCGATGAAGTATGCTTTATAAATAGCAACACTTCTCTCAACGCCTATCCCCTCTCTAACCAACACTCCATCGCAGCGGAAGGTTTGAAAAATCTCAAATCAGAAAAGACAATGCCAACAGACCCTCTACGGCAATGAATTTTGAAATTTGCCGTAAATACTAGGTATGTGTACAGACAATGACTAGGGTCGCACCATATTCTTATTCTAGAAAGGATCACAGAAGTAAAAGATATACACTTTAAGAATTTGAATTATTTTCATTAAAATCTTGACATTTGAATACATGACGTCGTGTTGATTTCGTTTGACTTGCAATCGACTTTTCAGACGTTTCCGAAGTTCTTCGTTTATTTGAGATCCCTAAAACACTTTTGAAAGCATTTCTCATTTGTTTGTTCCGGACTCCGTACACAATCCAATTACAACAACTATTCATATATGCTAGTATGAAACTAAATCGTTTCCACCAAGAGGGTACCATGGATGGATGGAAAGGTTCCAAACCACTGGTGATGAAGTATGGTAACCACAATAAGAAGAAAAACCCAACAACAATCATGACTGTTTTCAATGCTTTCATTTCTGCTTTCATCTTTTGTTTCTGTTTTTCTTCACGCCGTCCGATTGAATAAGTAAACATCTGTTTCGTTTGTTTTCGGACGCTGATACAAAATATTAAAGTATAAACAATCACCATGACAGTGAATGGGAATATAAAATATACTCCACCGAGCACTAGCCCCAGTTTTGGTTCATTTCCAAGATAAACTTCACAGTCTAACATAGTCGGCGTGAACCGCACTAGCCCGACTCCAACGAATGGTAAAAGCGAGCAGACTATAGATACAGTCCATACGATAAAAATCGCCACAGTTATCGAACGTTTATGAATAAATTGTTTTGCTTTGTAGGGGAAGTTAATGGTGATACACCTTTCCACACTGATCAAACACAAGTGATTAATTGAACCTGCTCCAAATAAGATTCCCAGAGTTGATGATACCACACACCAGTTACAACCGAACGTCCATTTCCCAAGAACCATTGCGATTCCCAATGAAAGTAGCCGTACTATTGGACCTAAAAGGTCAGTTATTGCTAGAGAACATAGCAGTGCATTTGTTGGAGTTTGTAAAAGTTTGATTCTATACACTGCAACAATGATGAGTGAGTTACCAAAAACTGATACGATTATTGTTAAAAATATAACGGTAGCTACAGTATAGGCTTCTGGTGGTGGGATGGTGTCAGAGATTTGACCGTCACATCCATACAAGAGGTTTGTACGTGATATATTTTCACCTTGATCATGGAGGTGGAAAAGCTGTTCCATCAGGTGAGATGGTTGGTATATTGTTGGTTGTAATGTTGTTGTAATGTTTGCTGAAAATGAAGAAATGGAATATAAATTCACTGTCTCTGACCTCCTGAACTCTAACGAGACAATTAAACTTCTAACACAGGATCTCATGAAATTGGAGTCGGCCCGGAGAAAGGAAAACTCTTCCATTATAGTATTTTAACACTGCTAGTGGAGGTTACTCATCACAGACAAATTGCGTATTTCATACTGAATTTAAACATAGAAAACTACCTTCACTCGTATATCTCTCTCTCTCAATCCGGCTGATAATCGAAGTATCGATTGACGTCAAATGAGCTTAGTAAAGCTCAAATTGCAGATGTAGAACGATAAACTCGGGATACATAGAAAAGCTCTTTTAAATTACTTTACCCAAGACTTTTCTTTTAAAACTGATGACTTGTCTTGAAATCGTATTTCTAATTCGACTCAGCACCAAATCAATTTCGTTGCATTAAATTCCTATCAAAATCTAGTTGATGAGGTGTGATAGAATATTTGGGTTTCCAATTAATAAAAGTTTATCAATCACTTTCAAAGTTCAGAGCAAGTTAAACGTCGAAAAATGTAATCACACGACCAAATGAAAAATCAGTAAGAGAAAGAAAGCCGTCTTCCTTATTAGGACTACAAAATTTTACACCCTAGACTCTCTACACTACTCTCTGATATCATGTTCATGCTGATATTTCAAGATATTTACTAGCCGTAATTTTCATTTAAGTGCCACCGCAACAGAACGATCAAATAAAGATATGATACGTCTACGTTACTTCTGTTAGAATGATATCTTATCCTGAGAGAAAATTCACTCTTTAAATACTAGCAAATGTGTCCATCTCATAGATATATTCACTTAAAAGAGAGTGATTAAAGTTTACATAATTTAAAAAGTAACACCCGTTTTGTTTAGCTGTATCTTATTGTAAAGAATGTACTCAACTGCCATTTACTCTCTAGGGCAATACGGTCATCATTTTTTTAAAGAGATAAAATCCCGATAAAATATATTTCCCAGGGTCACAGTCAGTCGGGACCACTATATGGAAAAGGCAACTATTGCCTTAACGGGAAATATTTCCCGAACGGGAAGGTGGAAAACTTCCCGAAATGGCTAGACTTTGCAAATCGGGAAGTTCACCAGTTTCCCGATCGGGAAGGTGGCCTCTGAGCACTCCGGAAATGCCTGTGGAAAGTTTTAACCTCTTTTAAAGGAGGGAAAATAAATAATATTCACCAGGTAGTTAAGAAATCCACCGGGTAATTCTACTTTCCCCATTCCCAATTAAAAACTTCCCTATTTGGAAACTTTTTCTCGATCGGGAAACAAAAATCTGCTTTTTTACAAAAATTCTATTTCCCGTTCGGGAACAATGAAAAGTTCTTGACCAAAACGGGGAACAGAAAAGTGATGAAATTTTCAATCTGGAAACAGTTTCCTGTTCGGGTTATTTTCACCTTCCTGTTCGGGAAGTATTTCCCGTTAAGGCAATAGTTGCTTTTTCATGTAGTGGTACCGACTGACAGTTCATTGGGTCTTAGAATAAACCTGATGTGAAATCTATATACATTTTGATAGAGTCTGCTAAATTGCGTGGGTTGCGTGTGTGCGTGGGTGCGTGGGTCAATATTTTTGCGTGGGTTATTTTTTTGCGTGGGTGCGTGGGTCAAAACATTTTTTGCGTGGGTCAAATTTTTTGCGTGGGTCAAATTTTTTGCGTGGGTCAAAAATTTTGCGTGGGTCAAAGTTTTTGCGTGGGTCATTTTTTTTGCGTGGGTCATATTTTTTGCGTGGAACAAATTTTTTGCGTGGGCCAAGAATTTATAAAAATATCTCTGGGGAACTAAAAAAACTAAAATCCCTTTTCGAATCTTTTTTTTTCTCGAAAAGTTCATTCGAATGATCAACATTCGAACAAAGACGAATGTTCAACATTCGAACAAAGAAAATTCGAACAAAAAAAAGAATGCGTAACAACAATAATTGAAAGAATCAAAACAAACAAAAAATGTATAGATATTTTTTGGGTCGACAATAAATTAGTTATCACATAACTTTTGCAATACTCAATATTTTACTCGTTCCAGAACTTTTACTCATAAAATATTTCTCGTATTACACGTGAAGTCATGTGATAACTAGTACATATAGAAAAAAAGTTGTTAAAAAAAACATTTTGTCAAAATATAAGTGTGCGCTATTGTGTTTCTTCACGTTCGTTTTTCATCAATTTATATATACATTGTAAAACTGCATTAATACCGATCACCTACAGATCATTCAAGAACTTACTATACTACAAGCTTACTATACTAAATATTATATACTAAATATTACTCGAAATATGAAATGCTAATTATCTGCACTCCCAGGGGGTACTAGGGTTGGAAGATGAGGGGTATGTCCGGATGGGACCTCCAAAAACCGACCCTTAGAGAGACTGATTTTTGCTGAAAAGGTGACCCTTAGAGAGACTTTTTTGAAAAATTTTCTTCGAAATTTGAAAAATTTCCTACCCTTAGAGAGAATTTTTTCCAATTTTTTCACTCTGAATCAAAAAAATTTCCTGGAAATCCTAAATTTTCCGACCCTTAGAGAGACTGATTTGAATTTTTGTGATTTTTGCAACCCTTAGAGAGACTTGACTTTGAAAGGTGAAAAAACCGACTCTTACCGGCCGTCTGCACATACCCAGCACCCATTTTTGCCTAAGTACCCCCCCCCCCGGGTCTGCACACTGCCCGGATTTGACTGCCAATACTAATACTGACCACCAAAAATTTTTGACCCACGCAAAAATTTTGTCCCACGCAAAAAATAGGACCCACGCAAAAAAAATATGACCAACGCAAAATTTTTGACCCACGCAAAAAAATTGACCCACGCAAAAAATTTGACCCACGCAAAAAATTTGACCCACGCAAAATATATGACCCACGCAAAATTTTTGACCCACGCAAAAATTTTGACCCACGCAAAAAATGTTTTGACCCACGCACCCACGCAAAAAAATGACCCACGCAAAAATATTAACCCACGCACCCACGCACTCACTCGACCCACGCACCCACGCACACACGCAACCCACGCAATTTAGCAGACTCATTTTGATAGGCCATATTACATATAGTAATCAAATTTGCCTTGTTCAGAGCGGTTAATAACTACTTGTGGTTCAAAAAGGGAATTATGAGCAAAATTATGAGATACCTACCCAACTTCCTTATGCCGCGTGAAACTATGCATGCCATCCTCGGTCGCTTTGGGCTCCCTGTGGTGGCAATAACTTCAAACCTAGTCCCAATAATTCTGATGGCTCTCACGAGAATCTTTGAATTTTTAAGCCCTGTATAATGATTTCATTTTGGCTCCAAGACTAATTTTCAAAGATAAACATTAAGATAAAACTAAGGGTTTAGCTTTTAAAAATATAACTGGAAATGGATCAATTAATAGTTCTCCTGCAGGGTTTCGACGATGAAATCTTATCTGCTTTTCCCATCTTTTTTTATAAATAATGATCCGGGATAACTCACATCAAAGGAGCCTTTGATTTTGTAGTACATCTTAAAATTTGAATTCACCTCTGACTATGAATAGAAAAAAATGGATTAGAACTCAAAGAAATTCTGAAGCCTTAATATAAAATCCCCATGTCATAAATTGGTGGATGTAACACCTATTCGGAATTTGGAAATATTCACCGATAACAAAAATACCCTAAAGTTTCATTTTTGTTTGATAAATTTCAGAAAATTCGCCATAATTTTGAAGAAATTTCCATATTTTAGTTGTTATGAAAAGATTTTAAAAATTCCATCCATTAAAAGCATATGACTTTCCATCCCAATGAATTATAAACTAGCTCAATCTCATCGGGCCACTGAAACAGGGGTGTCTAAAATTACACTGTCAAATTATCTGTAGCATTCTGAAAAGAGATCTTTATAAATCTAACAAAAATATCTAAATACCGAAGAATCGAAGAAATAAGAAATAAACAGTTAGAAGCCAAAGCTGAAACTATGCATGCCATCCTCGGTCGCTTTAGGCTCCCTGTGATGACAATACCTTAATACAAACTCAAACCCAGTCCCCTAGTTCGCTTTTGATAATTCTGATGGCTCTCACCAGAATCTTTGAATTTTCAAGCCTTGTAAAAGGATTTCATTTTGGCTCCAAGACTAATTTTTCAAAGATAAACATCAAGATAAAACTAAGCTCTTTTCCCATATTTTCCTCAAACAAGGGTTTAGCTTTTAAAAATAGAACTGGAAATGGATCAATTAATAGTTCTCCTGCAGGGTTTCGACGATAAAATCTTATCTGCTGCTTTTCCCATCTTTTTTTATAAATAATGATCCGGGATAACTCACATCACAAAGGAGCCTTTGATTTTAGCTGACTATGAATAGAAGAAAATGGACCAGTCGAGATCAATTTGATTTATTGTTCTACGGGAAGAAAAATGTTGGTCGGTCGGTATAATAGAAATAAATCTTTTTAAATCTAGGGCTGAAGAGATTTGTGAGGTTTCGAAGAAGCTGACTTTTTCCCTTTCATTAATGAGTGACTATCGTGCCGTTTCCATTGGGATATCTTAAATTCAGAAGAAAATGGATCAGAAATCAAAGAAAATCTAAAGCCTTAATATCCCCATGTCATAAATTGGGAAATGGAAAATATTCACCGATAACAAAAATACCCTGAAGTTTTTGTTTGATAAATTTCAGAAAATTCGCTATAATTTCGAAAAATTTCCATATTTTACTTGTTATGAAAAGATTTTAAAATCCCATCCATTAAAAGCACGAAAGCAGACGACTTTCCATCCCAATGAATTATAAACTAGCTCAATCTCACCGGGCCACTGAAACAGGGGTGTCTAGAATTACACTGTCAAATTATCTATAACATTATGAAAATTACAAAGTGTACGAACAGGTGTTATTATAAATCAAATAAAAATATCCAAATACCGAAGAAGAATAGAATAAATAAAAAATGAACCGTTAGAAGCCAAAGCATAAAGATCAAGTGAAACCCTATCATAATGAAACGGTCCAACGTTAGTACTAGCTTTCAAGAATCTAGAACGTAAAATTACATTTTAACAAACTGTGAAAACACAAAACTAACAAGCCTACTCCTAACAGTTGTCTTACTGAGTTTATCATTAAAAAATGAATTAATCTTCAACTTAAACCTGCCCCCTTGTTGTTATCATCTTAAAATTGTATTGCTACCCTGATAAAAGCTATCCAGGGTTCCAGCTTAGCTTAAAAGTGTTCATTTTCTGTGTAAAATGAAGTTACATTGCTTCTAACCCCGAGATCAGATTGTGATTGGTGAGATGGGTGAAAGGGATGGGTGAAAACAATACAATCTGATTTTTTTGAGGTCCATGCATTTCCGAGAGTGGGCTGGGAACCGACTGGGAACGATAACAAACTAGCGAAACTTGAAATAGGGCAGGAAAATTTAGTTTTTGACTTTCCGGCGCACAATTTTCTGCGGGAGGACTATTTTCCTCTGATGGTAAATTTTTAAGGGCCTTCAGAGGTTACTACCCGTATGAAAATTATGACCAGCTGTTATCAAGTTAGTTGAAGCCAATCAGCAGTCAACCAATTTCGAAAGATTCTTACTTCCAAAACATAAGAAGGATAACTTTCAATGTATGGTCAATTTCAATCTAAAAAAAGTCCCAACTTCTTTACTTTGTCATACCACTTCACTAGATTCAAAAAGTTCATAAATACACAAGGCGCGCTAGAAATCAATCCAAATCAAAAAATATTTGACAGTATTTACTTTACCATGATCTATATGATAAATCTAAGATGGTTCTTGAAATTAAAAAGAAACTTCTCATATCTTGAAACAAGGCTTTTAACAGAGGACATTTTCAACAACAAATTTCCTTTGATGCGTCAGTGTGATGTTTGCTTAGTATCAGCAGATCTTTTGACAATGTTTTGTCATTTGAAAAGAATATCCACTTTAAAAAAATCGTTTACACGATTACTGGAATGTCTTCATTATAGTCTGAAACCATACAAACTTTTCCCCTTTCCAACAAGCTCTTATGATAAAGGTATGATTATGTACTGATTGTTCTAATATGGGGGCTTCACGGTTGGCGGCGGAGCAGAATCGGCCCCTTTTTGATCGACGGAATTTCGGAAATTGGGTCCTCTGACGAAGACGGAAAATTGGACAATTTTAGTGCAGAATTTGGGAATTGACAAAAAATATTCGAAGTTCGCGACATTTTTGAGATCGCCTTGAATTTCTTCGGTGGCGGAATCTTAGTCCTTTTTTAGACGGTTTGACGGAATTTGGGAAAATAACTTTTTTTAATTTTTCCGCTCAATTGCAGAATCGGATACCCCCTGAACCCCCCCTAATATATACAGTCCCATTATTGAAAGTTTACAATTCAAGTGAATTCAATTTCAGAAAAAGATTTGAGCTTAAGGCTGTGTATACCTTTCTTGACACATTCTCTTAAGTTTAAAAATCTGTAAAATCTGTAAAAATAACTAAACAGGCTTCAAAATATTGAAAAGTGGCTTTTAAATATCTTCTTTCGGTTTAGTAAACAGCTGGAAATCTTATATAATCTATAATGGATCATTTTCATCCAACATCGCTATCCCTTTTCACGACAGCCTTTTTATGGCAGACCACGAACTAAAAAATAATGCCGATAAGAACCAGACAAAAAAGGGTGACATAAACTCGTTCCTTCAAAATCATCTTTCCGTCATCTTATGTCTCCAAAGAAAATCCTTTATCAATAAAACTTACCTATGTAATAATTTCAGTAAAAATATTGAATGAACAGGTTCCAATTTATTCAATAAAATCAATCTCAACGTAAATTTTGCATTCTCTGATTTTAAATCGATTTTCATACCAATAAACAAGAGCATGTTTTACAAACATATACTTTTTTAAACTTTTCTTCCCGCGGTCGAAGATGTTTTCAGGCGGTATATTGTAAGAGTTGATTAGAACATTTGCAACTTAAAACCTTTCGCTAATTTGTTTTTCTGTTACTTAGAAGATAAATTCCAAAATAAAGCCGTGAAAAATCTTCGTATCAAACATAGAAAACAAGCTTCCATGAAACCTAAGAATTTTTGCCTTTGTTCGCAGTTTTGATGATAGCCATTAGATGGATGTGGCTCTGAGTTTCCTTCAACTTCGTGTCCCACCTTCCCAATAACAAGAGCTGATGATCTACTTCGCTAGATCACTTTAAGGGAACTCATTTTTACGAAATAGCTAATATTTTTGGTGATCAGCAAAGATTCCTAAAATTTGGCATAAAACTTATTTTTGGCGAGGCAGTAATTTTTATAATTTTAGTGAATAATATTTAATTTCGCGAGGAAGTTATTTTGGCAACGCGTTAATTCTT